>NC_042961.1:18515332-18543056 GCF_901001165.1 Salmo trutta | reverse complement strand
AGCAACCCTTATCTGACCTCTCTGCTCCCCTGCCTGACAACACTCACAGGAGAGATTTTACCACTTAATCCAACTCAGCAACCTCTGTCTCGCTTTGCTTTTTTTCTCTTCAGTCCCCTACCCTGAAACCTGCCTCTCTTTTTCCTCTGTCTTTCTTATTTTACTTGCTTTCTCTTCACTTCTCTGACCTGTCATTTCATCAGCTGATCATATCTGCCCTCTCTTATAAGATTACCCCCTTCCTCCTCATCTTTCCTCGAACGAGTGAGAGGCCATGTTCTCCTCCTCTCCTCTTTTCATCTGTCCATTCGGAAGTGGGGATGAATTCAGACTATGGGGTCTTCTCATGGGGAGGGGGGGGTCTCAAGGGGTCTTTAAACTGAATACAAAGCCCATTCTCCCCTTCACCACTAACCCATCACCTCCGGCACGTTTCCATTCTGTCACTTTGACGTTGATTCCTGTTTGGTGGGTCGGAACCCTCTGGTGGGTCATAGTTCCTCCTGGGTTTCAGCGAAAGTTTGGGTTCTGCATAGAAAATATGACCTACAGTCTGTTGCCAAAAAAGTTCAAGAAAAGTACTTGATATAGGTCACAGCTAAGGCTGGGAGATATATCATATTTTAAGGGATAACGGTATGGATCCACATAACAGTAGGGATTTTTACAATAATCTCTAGAAAGATTTTTTTTGATACGGTGCTAAGTAAATGAAAAGTTCTACAAATTCGACTACTTCACTGTCAATTTTGATCTAGTTTGGTTAGGTATAAAATCGTCAGAATGGAGAAAGACAATTAAAACCACTTCTATTTCATTTGTTGCACTCGCTGCAACGAAACATAGAAGTTTTATTATTCAGAAACATAAAATACCGTCAAGTAAAAATGAGAACAATATTTGGACATGACATTTTGGCCATATCTTCCTGCCCTATTCATAGCTGTAAACATTTCTAAGCCTCTCTACGTTCCTCCATCTGCTCAGACCGCTTCAACTAAACAGCTTAGCCTTTCTCCACTCCCATATCCAAGTTCATTCTGGTGAGCATCTATCCATACTATCAGCAATCCCAATGAAAATCCTATTAAGTGTGCTGACTTAAAGGATGTGTTAAGATTGTATGCAGGGCTACTGCCAACGTGGTGTACTGAATACCTCCTCAAGACGTCATGGTAACCAAGGAGATCAACGTCATCTCTAAACCCTTCAGGATCACTTCCCTCATCCCTCTCTCCATCGTTTTTATTCCCCCATCCTGTTCCATTTGAATGAGAGTGCAGAGAAAAATGCATATTCGTCTGCACCTCTCCCCCCCTCCCTCCATGTCCGGGGCGAGTGAGGGACATGTTCAAAAGGTTGGGCTTTATATTTAGCCTTCTGAGAGGTGTGTGTGTGTGTCTCTCTATCTTTGTGTGTGGACGTGACCTCGCGCTGGCTTAAAAGGCCTTGTGTACTTAAAGGTGCATTACAGGTCTCACACTAATTCACAGTGATGGCTAAAGTGCTCTGTGCCGACCACAGGAGACCAGGGGCCCTGGAGGAGACAGCACAGGGAGCGCAAGATGTGGCCAGTTCGCATTATTCAGCATAAATTTTGTATTGGGCCACAACCCTCAAGTCTTAGCATAAGCGAGGGATGGATGAAGGGAGAGAGGGCAGGAGGGATGGAGAGAGGAAGGGGGAGGTAAAACATTTGCATACCGTATTAAGGAAGTGCTCAAAAACATCTCCTTTTTGCCAGAGTTTGTATACTGCATTTATGACTGTAGACTCCTCCTCTTTCTTCCCTCCTTCCTGGTTCATTTCGATGTGTTCACTAAGTGCCTGCAGTAAACAAAGTTACGGCATCCACGGTTCGGCTTGGATAATTTGCTTGTCTGTGTGTTGTGTGTGTGTTTATGTGTGTGCTTGTGTTGTTATTGTGCAAAGGAGCAGTGGTCTAGGGCAGCCCAGGCAGTACTGGTGGAGACCTATTTTAATTCTTAACTAGAAGCCAATGATTTATTAATGTGCATTTGAAATAACAATTACCATGTCAGGAGAGATCAGGCCAGAACTTAATTGCAATGGAAAACCTACTTAAAATGAAACCTTCCCCCTGTCCAAAGCACAAGCACACTATTTCACAGTGTCCCATCAGGACAGCAGACCACCAGTGAGCCTTGTATGTGTGTGTGTGTGTGTGTGTGTGTGTGTGTGTGTGTGCGCGCGTGCGTGTGCGCGTGCGCGTGTGTGTGTGTGTGTGTGTGTGTATGGGATGGCCTAATGTGTCCTCCTTTAAACTCCTCTACTATCACTGAACATGATTCTGGGAGGGTGTGCTACTGTTATAAATCAACTCAGTGTTTCCCTCTCTGTCATACTGGGGCCCCACTGGGGCCATCTTGGATCTTTTAGGACCCCCCTTCTATCACTTAGTGGTCCTTAAGTAACTACATCCTTAGTGCAAAGCAATTAGGCAAATACCTACTTACGTTAGCTTAGTGCATCCCTGGTAATGGCATTGGTAATGAGATTGACCTGCAGCTTTACTTAATGTAAAGGGCCTGTTTAAGACTGCTGGAGACTTCAGTGATTCTTATGTATGATGTAGACTCCATAGGAGCTTTGGCTGCACTGACTGAAGCCATAGAGGGTTGGAGGTCTGAATTCACATGTATTCAAATTATGCTTTACAAAGTCAGAAAGTAGTGTGGTCCTATAGAGAGACATGGCTTATAGTCTTATGATATATCACCAGTGTAGAATATACCAGTTTACATACACCTTAGCCAAATACATTTAAACTCAGTTTTTCACAATTCGTAACATTTAATCCTAGTAAACATTCCCTGTCTTAGGTCAGTTAGGATCCCCACTTTATTTTAAAAATGTGAAATGTCAGAAAAATAGTAGCGAGAATGATTTATTTCAGCTTTTATTTCTTTCATCACATTCCCAGTGGGTCAGAAGTTTACATACACTCAATTAGTATTTGGTAGCATTGCCTTGAAATTGTTTAACTTGGTCAAACGTTTCGGGTAGCCTTCCACAAGCTTCCCACAATAAGTTGGGTGAATTTTGGCCCATTCCTCCTGATAGAGCTGGTGTAACTGAGTCAGGTTTGTAGGCCTCCTTGCTCGCACACGCTTTTTCAGTTATGCCCACAAATTTTCTATAGGATTGAGGTCAGGGCTTTGTGATGGCCACTCCAATACCTTGACTTTGTTGTCCTTAAGCCATTTCGCCACAACTGTATGAAGTATGCTTGAGGTCATTGTCCATTTGGAAGACCCATTTGCAACCAAGCTTTAACTTCCTGACTGATGTCTTGAGATGTTGCTTCAATATATCCACATAATTTTCCTACCTCATGATGCCATCTATTTTGTGAAGTGCACCAGTCCCTCCTGCAGCAAAGCACCCCCTCAACATGATGCTGCCACCCCGGTGCTTCATGGTTGGGATGGTGTTCTTCGGCTTGCAAGCTTCACCCTTTTTCCTCCAAACATAATGATGGTCATTATGGCCAAACAGTTTCATCAGACCAGAGGACATTTCTCCAAAAAGTATGATCTTTGTCCCCATGTGCAGTTGCAAACCGTAGTCTGGCTTTCTTATGGCGGTTTTGGAGCAGTGGCTTCTTTCTTGCTGAGCGGCCTTTCAGGTTATGTCGATATAGGACTCGTTTTACTGTGGATATAGATACTTATGTACCTGTTTCCTCCAGCATCTTCACAAGGTCCTTTGCGGTTGTTCTGGGATTGATTTGCGCTTTTCACACCAAAGTACTTTTGTTCCCAAGGATGAACCAGACTTGTGGAGGTCTACAATTTTTTTTCTGAGGTCTTGGTTGATTTCTTTTGATTTTCCCATGATGTCAAGCAAAGAGGCACTGAGTTTGAAGGTAGGCCTTAAAATACATCCACAGGTACACTTACAATTTACTCAAACGATGTCAGTTAGCGTATCAGAAACTTCTAAAGCCATGAAATGTATCACATTTCCAAGCTGTTTAAAGGCACAGTCAACTTAGTGTGTGTAAACTTCTGACCCACTGGAATTGTGATACAGTGAATTATAAGTGAAATAATCTGTCTGTAAACAATTGTTGTAAAAATGACTTGTGTCATGCACAAAGTAGATGTCCTAACAGTCTTGACAAAACTATAGTTCGTTAACAAGAAATTTGTGGAGTGGTGGTGTATGTAAACGTCCGACTTCAACTGTACATACACTCTTCTGTAATGTCAAGAAGAAAAACCTCTATGTCGGTCAGTCATATTTCTCTTACACACACACACACACCTATGCACCCAGTCACGCACGTATGCGTACGCGCACACACACACACACACACACACACACACACACACACACACACACACACACACACACACACACACATATTCCCCCCTCTCACAATTCTTAAATCTGAGAGAATTCTCCATCCTTCTAATTCCCCTCCTGTTCTTTTATATTGAAACCCAGCCCACTCATATTACATGTCAAAGGCTTTCTCTTTTATTGAACAGCAAGTCCTCTGGGTCTCGCCTGATGCTCTTTCTCTCACCCAGAATATACATGTTCAGGAGATGGAGGGTGGTGGCTATAGGGCTCTCTCCTCTCCAAATCCCTGATTGTGGGCATTAGTGTTGAAATAACACTACAGGAATAGTACACACGTTCTATATTTAGGAGTTAAGTTTTTCTTCTTACTCTCACATAGTTCTTGGCACTAGTTTGGGTCGTCTTCGGTGTTCTAAAGTTCCAGCGAGCCGGGGATGTTTCCTATGGAGTCGCCTGCTGTGCCACTTTGTATGGTGAATGGCTCTTTATTGCTGACTTGTAGAGAAATAAAATAGACTGCTGGGTATCCGGAATTTGGCCTAATATTTTCTGTGACAAAAAAGTCACAGAAAATATCTTTCTTGTTTGCTCCTAAATTTCCTCCCTCACCATTTCCTTTTTTTTCTTCTTCTTTTTTTCTTTTAAATCCCTTGTTTTCTCCTTTTTCTTCTTCTTCGCTCAGCTCTCTTCTCTCTTTCTTCCTATCTTCCCTCGCTTTATCTCTCTCCTCTCTTCTCTCCCCTTTACTCTCTCTCTCTGCTCATTCTACGACCTGGCTTGTCTAAATATTGTTGCAGTAAATCCCCACTGTTTCTGGCCTGCCGTCAGCTCCCATCTCGTCTAATGAAAAATGCAGAGAGTTCTGCAGGGACTAAACTGGAGGGCTCCAGCAGGAAGTCTGAGGAGGGGAACCAAAGCGGGCCACGCGCTAATGGCTACACAACACTATCTTATGCTGCTTCCAGGTCACCGTTTTGGCACTCACTTGGTCTCTCTACCTTCTTCTAGCCATGATGACACAGAGAGAAGGAGGAGCAAGTGGAGGAGAGAGGGGAAGAAAGAGTGAGAGAAAGAGAGGAGAGGTGGAGAGAGAGAGAGACGAGAAGACGAGAGGGGAAGAGAGAGTGAGAAAGAGAAGAGAGGTGGAGAGAGAGAGAGAGAGAGAGAGGTGAGAAGGAGAGAGGGGAAGAGAGAGTGGGTGACGCAAAATGAGAGGGAGAGAAGTAGAGAGGGAGACAGGGAAAGTAAAAGTGAGAAAGTATGATACATCATTGTTAACGTGCAGATAACGCCGTGTTTGGGCACCAAGCGCCTGTGTGTGTGAGTGGTGTGTACTGAGGCAGAGAATGATAGTTCATACATGCATAATCTAAGAGCAGAATTACTGTTTTATCTCAACTAGCCACCAAGTTTGAAAGCGACTGTTTTCTTCAAGCTGTACCGTGCCATTATCCCAACATTTCCCCCCAAGTAGGCCAGCCCCCTAACAATTCAAGTTATATCCAATGAGATTCAGCCCCGCTAATTTGAGTGACAGCAAGCAAAAGGCATGCCCGGCGTTATCCAATGAGGTTGCAGGGTTGGCCCAATGGCTCATTGATCACAGCAGAGAGAGAGAGAGAGAGAGAGAGAGAGAGAGAGAGAGAGAGAGATAGAGAGAAAGAGCGAGAGAGAGAGAGAGAGAGAGAGAGCAATGACGTGGTGCATATATCTACACATATGTCACATAGTACACCATTTTCGGTGACCACTTTTGGCTCGTGAGTTTTACTTTCAGATCTACTGGCTAAAAAGTATACCTGGGAGAATCTCTTTAACGTAGATGCTTTGTTTGGGCTGAGCCTGTTTCCGGCTGAGCTAAATGTCTGGCTCTGTGTTTGATATTGTGCCGACCTGTCTTTTTAATTCTGCTGAGTAAATAATGCATCCCTGGCAGTCTATAATTTATGTAAGTGGACATGCAATCAGTTCAGATTAAAGTGCCTGAGCACAGGGTTCTGCGTGTATGAGAGAGCGTATGCGTGTGTGTGCATGAGTGCGTGTTTGTTCATAAAGTAAAGCGATGGAGGAGGGAGGGCAGGTCACTGACACAGGGGAGGGAGGCAATGCTCTCTCTCTCTCTCTTAATGCTCTCTCTCTCTCAATGCTCTCTCTCTCTCAATGCTCTCTCTCTCTCTCTCTCTCTCTCTCTCTCTCTCTCTCTCTCTCAATGCTCTCTCAATGCTCTCTCTCTCTCTCAATGCTCTCTCTCTCAATGCTCTCTCTCTCTCTTAATGCTCTCTCTCTCTCTCTCAATGCTCTCTCTCTCTCAATGCTCTCTCTCTCTCTCTCTCTCTCTCTCTCTCTCTCAATGCTCTCTCTCTCTCAATGCTCTCTCTCTCTCTCTCTCTCTCTCTCTCTCTCTCAATGCGCTCCCTCTCTCTCAATGCTCTTTCTCTCAATGCTCTCTCTCTCTCAATGCTCTCTCTCTCTCAATGCTCTCTCCACTCTTGCTCTGCCAGATTCTCAGACAGATTCACAAACTGATTCCCAGACACGGTGCCTACAGTACCGAACAGACAGCTGGCCCAGCCTCAGTCCAGTCTTATTGAAAATGCTCTCCAAACGCTCTGGAAACGCTCTCCAAACAGCAGCTGATGTAATCCATACCAAATGTTAATTGGCCATTTACAGTAATGCCTGGACTGATGCCTGTGCTGGTGGTCCAGTATTACAGGCTGTGGCGAGCTGTGCTGGACTGTGCCAAACTGGGCAGGGATAAGCTGCTGAAGAACACGATATAGAGGACATTCTGCTGGGTCAAAACTGTTCGCGTTCAAGAGCCACATCATTCATGCTAATTCAGTTATGCCGTATTCTTTAAAAAATCGGACATGTAAATGAACAAACTTAAAGTGAAGTCTTTTACCTCATACTCAAGGCTGTCATGGACTTTCAAACAGTGTTTCTTTTTTTGTCATTGCGTTGTTGTTGAGATACTGTAGATCAGGTGCTCCCAAACCTTTTCACCCAGGCCACCCTTCCAGCATTGGGTAACATCCCGTGCCCCACGTCTATTTCTATAGGTACAAGCACTGTTCTTGACCCAAACTGTTCACACCCCTCTTGTTGGCAAGGAGAACACTTTGCAGGTTTGAAGCTTATTTCCTGCAATTCTACACATTTTGTCATGGGTTGCAGAGAAAATGTTGCAGTTTTAAAGCACATTTACTTGAAATTCTATACATTTTGCCATGTCTAATAACAAAATCTATGGGCAAATAAACCTAGCTAAAATACGGTCGCTGGCTTGGGCTAGTTGATATGGAAATTTCAGACAAGTTAGAAATAGCTCTCTAAGGTATGCAATGACTAAAGTGACAAGAGGAAAACTGATGATGCACTACCCAATTTTCAAATTGCACCTTGTGCATTTTAGTATTATAACTTTCAAGAGTAAGTTGAAAGCTTGACAGAGTTCCTTAAAATAAATCTTCTTCGGGATCAGTGTCCCTTCCACGGGACGGTTGCGCTAACATAGGCTAATGCACTTAGTATGAGGTTGTAAGTAACAAGAACATTTCCCAGAACATAGACATATCTGATATTGTCAGAAAGCTTAAATTCTTGTTAATATAACTGCACTAATTCTTGTTAATATAACTGCACTGTCAAATTTACAGTAGCTATTACAGTGAAATAATACCATGCTATTGTTTGAAGAGAGTGCATAATTTTGAACATAAAAAGTTATTAATAAACAAATTAGGCATATTTGGGCCGTTTTGAACAGAAATACAATGGTTCATTGGATCAGTCTACAACTTTGCACATACACTGATGCAATCTAGTGGCCAAAATGTATATTGCACCTGGGCTGGAATAATACATTATGGCCTTTCTCTTGCATTTCTGTCACGGTTGTTGTCGGTTAAGGAGGACCAAAACGCAGCAGGTATGTTTATGCTCATCTTGCTTTTTAATAAATACAAAATGAACATACAAAAAACGAAACCACGAACAACAAAACAGTCTGGCAAAGCCTAAGGCTACACACAGAACAATCACCCACAAATAACAAACACACCCTAATATATGGGACTCTCAATCAAAGGCAGATAGACAACACCTGCCTTCAACTGAGAGTCCCAACCCCAATTAACCAAACATAGAAAACGACACACTAGACTCAACATAGAATTCATGAAACTCACCCAGTGCCCAAAACCCCGGAATACTAAATCAAATGCCCTCCTAACTCATACAACACCCAGAACCACATAAACAAATACCCTCTGTCACGTCCTGACCAAACTACAATACTAATTAACCCTTATACTGGCCAGGACGTGACAATTTCAAAGATGATGGTACAAAAAAAATACAAAAGAACGGTTGGTTTTGTCTTTGTATTATCTTTTACGAGATCTATTGTGTTATATTTTCCTACATTCCTTTCACATTTCCACAAACTTCAAAGTGTTTCCTTTCAAATGGTACCAATAATATGCATATCCTTGCTTCAAGGCCTGAGCTACAGGCAGTTAGATTTGAGTATGTCATTTCAGGTGAAAATTGAAAAAAAGGGGCGGATACTTAAGAGGATTTATTTTAACACCCACCCCCCGAGTTTGGGAACAACGGGTGTAGATAATGTATTGATTTATTGTATTAATATATGGATGGATGTCAGCTCTTTTATAGCTCCTGTCCTCAATAACATTATCACAGCTATCCATTAGAAGCATTGACAGCCAGTGCCAGGGATAGGCACACTGTCCTGCCACATATGAAACGTCCTCCCTGATGTGTGTGTGTGGTGTGTATGTGTGTTTGTATGTGTGTGTTTACATATCAAATCAAATCAAATTGTATTGGTCACATACACATGGTTAGCCGATGTTATTGCGAGTGTAGCGAAATACTTGTGCTTCTAGTTCCGACAGTGCAGTAATATCTAACAAGTAATCTAACAATTCCACAACAACCACCTAATACACTCAAATCTAAGTAAGGGATGGAATAAGAATATATACATATAAATATATGGATGACCGAGCGGCATAGGCAAGACGCAATAGATGGTATGAAATACAGTATATACATATGAGAGTAATGTAAGATCTGTAAACATATTAAGTTGGCATTATCAAAGTGGCAAGTGATCCATTTATTGAAATGGCCAGTGATTTCAAGTCTGTATGTAGGTAGCAGCCTCTCTGTGTTAGTGATGGCTGTTTAACATTTTTTTTTAATTTTTAATTTCACCTTTATTTAACCAGGTAGGCCAGTTGAGAACAAGTTCTCATTTACAACTGCGACCTGGCCAAGATAAAGCAAAGCTGTGCAACAAAAACAGCAACACAGAGTTACACATGGGATAAACAAACGTACAGTCAATAACACAATAGAAAAAGTCCATGTACGGTGTGTGCAAATGTAGTAAGATTAGGGTGGTAAGGCAATAAATAGGCCATAGAGGCGAAATAATTACAATTTAGTATTAACACTGGAGTGATAGATGTGCAGATGATGATGTGCAAGTAGAGATACTGGGGTGCAAATGCGCAAAAATAAATAAATAATAATATGGGGATGAGGTAGTTGGGTGTGCTATTTACAGATGGGCTGTGTACAGGTACAGTGATCGGTAAGCTGCTCTGACAGCTGATGCTTAAAGTTAGAGAGGGAGATATAAGTCTCCAACGTCAGTGATTTTTGCCATTCGTTCCAGTCATTGGCAGCAGAGAACTGGAAGGAAAGGCGACCGAAGGAGGTGTTGGCTTTGGGGATCACCAGTGAAATATACCTGCTGGTGCGCATGCTACGGGTGGGTATTGTTATGGTGACCAGTGAGCTGAGATAAGGCGGGGCTTTACCTAGCAAAGACTTATAGATGACCTGGAGCCAGTGGGTTTGGCGACGAATATGAAGGGAGGGCCAGTCAACGAGAGCATACAGGTCGCAGTGGTGGGTAGTATATGGGGCTTTGGTGACAAAACGGATGGCACTGTGATAGACTACATCCAATTTGCTGAGTAGAGTGTCGGAGGCTATTTTGTAAATGACATCGCTGAAGTCAAGGATCGGTAGGATAGTCAGTTTTACGAGGGTGTGTTTGGCAGCATGAGTGAAGGAGGCTTTGTTGCGAAATAGGAAGCCGATTCCAGATTTAATTTTGGATTGGAGATGCTTAAGGTGAGTCTGGAAGGAGAGTTTACAGTCTAACCAGACACCTAGGTATTTGTAGTTGTCCACATATTCTAAGTCAGAACCGTCCAAAGTAGTGATGCTAGTTGGGTGGGCGGGTGCGGGCAGCAATCAGTTGAAGAGCATGTATTTAGTTTTACTAGCATTTATAAGCAGTTGGAGCAGGAGTGTTGTCTGGCATTGAAGCTCGTTTGGAGGTTTGTTAACACAGTGACCAAAAAGGGCCAGATGTATACAGAATTTTGTCATCTGCGTAGAGGTGGATTAGAGAATCACCAGCAGAGTCTGATGGCCTTGAAATAGAAACTGTTTTTCAGTCTCTCAGTCCCAGCTTTGATGCACCTGTACCTGCCTTCTGGATGGTAGTGGGGTGAACAGGCAGTGGCTTGAGTGGTTGTTGTCCTTGATGATCTTTTTGGCCTTCCTGTGACATCGGGTGCTGTAGGTGTCCTGGAGGGCAGGTAGTTTGCCCCCAGTGATGCATTGTCCAGACCGCACCACCCTCTGGAGAGCCTTGCAGTTGTGGCAGGTGCATTTTCCGTAAAGGTTTGTGAGGGTTTTAGGTGCCAAGCCACATTTAGTCTCCTGAGGTTGAAGAGGCGCTGTTGCGCCTTCTTCACCACACTGTCTGTATTGGTGGACCATTTCAGTGTGTCTGTGATGTGTACGCCCAGGACCTTCTCCACTGCTGTCCCGTCGATGTGTATAGGGGGGTGCTCCCCCTGCAGTTTCCTGAAGTCCACGATCATCTCCTTTGTTTTGTTGACGTTGAGTGAGAGGTTGTTTTCCTGACACCACACTCCGAGGGCCCTCACCTCCTCCCTGTAGTCTGTCTCGTTGATGCTGGTAATCAAGCCCACTACTGTTATGTTGTCTGCAAACTTGATGATTGAGTTGGAGGTGTGCATGACCACGCAGTCATGGGTGAACAGGGAGTACAGGAGGCGGCTGAGCACGCACCATTGTGGGGCCCCAGTGTTGAGGATCTGCGAAGTGGAGATGTTGTTTCTTACCTTCACCACCTGGGGGCGGCGCATCAGGAAGTCCAGGACCCAATTGCACAGGGCGGGGTTGAGACCAAGGGCCTCAAGCTTAATTATGAGCTTGGAAGGCATTCTTACATAGGTATTCCTCTTGTCCAGATGGGATAGGGCAGTGTGCAGTGTGATGGCGATTGCTTCGTCTGTGGACATATTGGGGTGGTATGCAAATTGAAGTGGGTCTATGCTGGCAGGTAAGGTGGAGGTGATATGATCCTTGACTAGTCTCTCAATGCACTTCATGATGACAGAAGTGGGTGCTACCGGGCTATAGTAATTTAGTTCAATTATCTTTGCTTTCTTGTGTACGGGAACAATAATAGTCATCTTGCAGCATACAGTGAGGGAAAAAAGTATTTGATCCCCTGCTGATTTTGTACGTTTGCCCACTGACAAAGAAATGATCACTCTATAATTTTAATGGTAGGTTTATTTGAACAGTGAGAGACAGAATAACAACAAAAAAATCCAAAAAAACGCATGTCAAAAATTTTATAAATTGATTTGCATTTTAATGAGGGAAATAAGTATTTGACCCCCTCTCAATCAGAAAGATTTCTGGCTCCCAGGTGTCTTTTATACAGGTAACAAGCTGAGATTAGGAGTGCTCCTAATCTCAGTTTGTTACCTGTATAAAAGACACCTGTCCACAGAAGCAATCAATCAATCAGATTCCAAACTCTCCACCATGGCCAAGACCAAAGAGCTCTCCAAGGATGTCAGGGACAAGATTGTAGACCTACACAAGGCTGGAATGGGCTACAAGACCATCGCCAAGCAGCTTGGTGAGAAGGTGACAACAGTTGGTGCGATTATTCGCAAATGGAAGAAACACAAAAGAACTGTCAATCTCCCTCGGTCTGGGGCTCCATGCAAGATCTCACCTCGTGGAGTTGCAATGATCATGAGAACGGTGAGGAATCAGCCCAGAACTACATGGGAGGATCTTGTCAATGATCTCAAGGCAGCTGGAACCATAGTCACCAAGAAAACAATTGGTAACACACTACGGAAATCCTGCAGCGCCCGCAATGTCCCCCTGCTCAAGAAAGCACATATACATGCCCGTCTGAAGTTTGCCAATGGACATCTGAATGATTCAGAGGACAACTGGGTGAAAGTGTTGTGGTCAGATGAGACCAAAATGGAGCTCTTTGGCATCAACTCAACTCGCCGTGTTTGGAGGAGGAGGAATGCTGCCTATGACCACAAGAACACCATCCCCACCGTCAAACATGGAGGTGGAAACATGCTTTGGGGGTGTTTTTCTGCTAAGGGGACATGCCAACTTCACTGCATCAAAGGGACGATGGACGGGGCCATGTATCGTCAAATCTTGGGTGTGAACCTCCTTCCCTCAGCCAGGGCATTGAAAATGGGTTGTGGATGGGTATTCCAGCATGACAATGACCCAAAACACACGGCCAAGGCAACAAAGGAGTGGCTCAAGAAGAAGCACATTAAGGTCCTGGAGTGACCTAGCCAGTCTCCAGACCTTAATCCCATAGAAAATCTGTGGAGGGAGCTAAAGGTTCGAGTTGCCAAACGTCAGCCTCGAAACCTTAATAACTTGGAGAAGATCTGCAAAGAGGAGTGGGACAAAATCCCTCCTGAGATGTGTGCAAACCTGGTGGCCAACTACAAGAAACATCTGACCTCTGTGATTGCCAAGAAGGGTTTTGCCACCAAGTACTAAGTAATGTTTTGCAGAGGGGTCAAATACTTATTTCCCTCTTTAAAATGCAAATCATTTTATAACATTTTTGACATGCATTTTTCAGGATTTTTTTGTTTGTTATTCTGTCTCTCACTGTTCAAATAAAGCTACCATTAAAATTATAGACTGATCATTTCTTTGTCAGTGGGCAAACATACAAAATCAGCAGGGGATCAAACACTTTTTTCCCTCACTGTATGGGGACAGCAGACTGGGATAGGGAGAGATTGAATATGTCCGTAAACACACCAGCCAGCTGGTCTGCACATGCTCTGAGGACGCGGCTAGGGATGCCGTCTGGGCCAGCAGCCGTGCGAGGGTTAACATGTTTAAATGACTTTCTCAAGTCGGCCATGGAGAGGGAGAGGGGGGGCGCACAGACTTTGGTAGCGGGACTCGTTGTATTATCCAACAAACGGGTAAAAAAGGTATTTATTTTCTCTGGACGCAAGACGTTGGTGTCCGTGACGTGGCTGGTTTTCTTTTTGTAGTCCATGAGTGCCTGTAGACCCTGCCAAATATGTCTTGTGGCTGAGCTGTGGATTTGCAACCCCACTTTGTCCCTATATCGACATTTCGCTTGTTTGATTGCCTTGTGGAGGGAATAACTACACTGTTTGTATTCGGCCATATTCCCAGTCTTTTTTCCATGGTTAAATGCGGTGGTTCGCGCGTTCAGCTTTTCGCGAATCCCGGCATCTATCCACGGTTTCTGGTTAGGGTAGGTTTAATAGTCACAGTGGGTAAAACATCTCCAATGCACTTCCTTATAAACTCACTCAAAGAATCAGCTTATAAATCTATATTATACTCTGAGGCTGCCCGGAACATTTCCCAGTCCACGTGATCAAAACAATCTTGAAGCGTAGATTCTGATTGGTCAGACCAGCGTTGAATGGTTATTGACACGGGTACATACTGTTTGAATTTCTGCCTATAGAAAGGGCGGAGCAAAATGGAGTCGTGGGAAGATTTTCCGAAGGGAGGGCGGGGGAGGGCCTTGTATGCATCGCGGAAGTTGGAATAGCAGTGATCCAGTGTATTCCCCGCATGAGTGTTACAATCAATATGCTGATAGAATTTGGGTAGCCTTGTTCTCAAATTTGCTTTGTTAAGAACCTGTTTGGGATAGGGGGCAGTATTTTCACGCCCGGATGAAAAGCGTGCCCAAAGGAAACTGCCTGCTTCTCAGGCCCAGAAGCTAGGATATGCATATAATTGGTAGATGTGGATAGAAAACACTCTACAGTTTCTAAAACTGTTAAAACAATGTCTGTGAGTATAACAGAACTTATTTGTCAGGCGAAACCCAGAGGACAAACCATCCAGGATTTTTTGTTGTTGAGCTGACAGTGTTTTCAATGAGTTTTCTATGGGATCCTAGATTTCTGTGGCACTTGGTTGCAGTTCCTATCGCTTCCACCGGATGTCAACAGTCTTTAGAAATTGGTTGATGTTTTTCTTTAGAGAAATGAAGAAGTACGGCAGTTCAGAACGAGGGTCCAGCCGAGTGCTCTCTAATGTTTTGATGAGCGCTCCAGGTCACGAGCTTCACGTTGTATTTATCCGGTATTGAACACCGTTTACCCCGTCTTACATTTTATTGATGATTTACGTTTAAAAATACCTAAAGTTGGATTAGGAAAGTTGTTTCATATGTTTGGACAGCGTTTACAGGTAACTTATTAGATATTTTGTAGTCATGCTGGGCGAGTTGGAACCGGTGTTTTTCTGAATGAAATGCGCCAAATAAATGGACATTTTGGAGATATAACGACTGAATTAATCGAACAAAAGGACCATTTGTGATGTTTATGGGACATATTGGAGTGCCAACAGAAGAAGTTCTTCAAAGGTAAGGCATGAATTAAATCGTTATTTCTGACTTCTGTGTCGCGCCTGGCGGGATGAAATATGATTGTCTGTTTGTTTGATGGGGTGCTGTCCTCACACAATCGCATGGTTTGCTTTCGCCGTAAAGCCTTTTTGAAATCTGACACGGTGGCTAGATTAACAAGAAGTTCAGCTTTAATTTGGTGTGTTGCACTTGTGAATGTATGACATTTTTGGAATTTCGCGCTCTGCAGTTTCACCGGATGTTATCTCAAACAGGTTTTAAAATCCCCAACTACAATAAATGCAGCTATACGGTTTCCTGTTTGCATAGAGTACAGGGAAGTTCATTGAGGGCTGTCGTGGTATCTGCTTGAGGGGGGATATACATGGCTGTGACAATAACCGACAAGAATTCTCTTGGGAGATAATATGGACGTCATCTGTGCCTGTGCGCTTGGACATTTGTTTCTGTCATTTCAACTGTACACACATTTGTGTGTGTGTGTGTGTCTATCTGTATGTGTCTGTCTGTATGTCTGTCTGTGTCTGTCTGTCTCTGTGTGTGTGTGTGTGTGTGTGTGTCTCTCTCTCTCTCTCTCTCTCTCTCTCTCTCTCTCTGTCTGTATGTGTGTGTGTGTGTCTCTCTCTCTCTTTGTGTGTGTGTTTGTGTGTGTGTGACATGTTTATGGATGCTGGACTCAGTGCTCAGAGCTGCTGGAGTCATGCTGGTGTCTGTCATTTGGGTGCATTATCTGCCAGGCCTATCTCAGCTGTCATATGAGGAGATGACCTCTAGCATGGGGAGTTCAGCTACCTGCTGCTTCTCTCTCTTTACCTCTCTGTCTCTATCACCTATACCTCTCCCTCTGTCTGTCTCTTACCTCTCTTACCTCTCTTTCAACTCTCTGTTTATCATTTATCTCCATCTCTTTTCTTCACTTTCTCTCCCTTTCTGTCTTTCAGACAAACATGCAGGGCAATCATGTACTATTATTTGGTACAGAAAAACCTTACCTACTTTGTGCTCAGTCACAGAAGTGATGCTGAAAAGATGCTGTACAATCTTGTATTCACATAGGCATTCAATGATTTCCCTTCTCATATTTTCCAAACAGACTCTACCTTGACCTCCTAATCCAATAACTACTACTGCGGACCACTTACCAACGCTCTGGTGTGTGTGTGTATGTGTACTGTATACACTCAACACACACAAACTAGAACTATACAATATTTACAGACATGGTAATGAGTCAGAGGGAAAGTAGAGTGTTTGTGTGTCTGTGTGTGTATGTTGAGTGTTGAGTGTAAACAGTATGACTGTGTGTACAATATGCTTAGGTTCATGTGCGTGTCTCCCGATGTAAACTCTCACCTCCTGTGTGTAGGAGGGGGTTTGTGACACATGTATATGGGGGTAGGTCAATTGCTATGAAGAGAAAACTATGTGAGGACATCATTAACTAAGGCTATGTGTAAATTTCTACCTTTACAGATACGTATATTTGACATATGGGGCTCTAGCCGTGACCTGTCAGTAATAGTGCTTCAGGGGCCCTTCATGAAGCTACCTCCTAACTCTCAGACGCCCACTTCAGTCAATCTGACCTCTGACCTGAAGGGGCGGGGTCACATACACAGGTGTGTCACAGAAGTCTATATTTGCACCACTTTCTTTCCCCTGTTGTGCTGTCAAAACACAATTGATAATGGATAAATGGTGATTACAGTAAAGCTGATTCCAACAATCTCTGTATTATCTTCAGGCTTAAATACACAATGGGTCATTCTTGAATTGAGTCCTTCACCTCTGCAACCATGAAAAATACTTTAAAATCACAAATAGTATACATTATACACAATTTATATTGAACTGTTTATCAATGATAAATCATAATAAAAATCCTTTATACTGCAAAACATTATGTTTATACATTGTTTAAAGATCTAATCCGCATTAGGGGAAACAGCACCACTGCTATTGTTTTTGTTTGGTTGATGAAAACGGAGGAGAGGAGCATTCTGCAGCTTTGTTTACACACTTGACTGACATTCGTCTTCAGATGGTGTGTGTGTGCGTGTGAATGTCTCTCTGTGTGTGTTACCTCATCATGAGGTTTGACACGACTCCACTTTTAATACCTCAGCATAGAGCTCATTACACTAGACACCCCTGGGAAATGTGTTTAATATCGCAAAAATCTCAATTACGACACTTAATTGATATCCTTAGTTGCTTAATTGGCCAGGTTTTTTTATTTCTCTTTTTAAGAGAAATGCAGTCTACATTTATGGAAACTGGTTATTTCTTCATATAAATATCATAAACACATGTCCATAACCCTCAGCCAGGAGACATGTAGTCACACTAACTATTACTGGTAAACTGGTAAATCAGTATCATACATTATTGCCTAAGTTGTCATTGCTAAAGTATATTAGAAACATGCATTGTTTGTTAGAATGAATCAATCAAAATGGATTAGAACAATAATTTATTCATCCTAATTTGAATTCTGAGGTCATAGTAATAAACTGATTACAATCAGCATTGATACAGTATTACCATTACATTACAGTGAAATTAGCATTTATAATATAATATAATAATAATAATATATTCATTTAGCAGACACTTTTATACAAAGCGACTTACAGTCATGCACGCTTACATTTTATATATGAGTGGTGCCGGAAATCAAACCCAATATCCTGACATTGCCAGCGTCATATTCTACCAACTGATTTACAGAGGAAAGTGTAGTAGTCATAGTTCAATAGAGTACAGGCTTAACTGAATAAACAACAGAGACAGAATGCATTTTTATGGACTTTTATTAAATCGTTTGGGGTATGGCTAGGGGAAAAGAGTTCCAATGACGGGCCTTAAGGCTAGTATAGCTGGTGGTGGTGTGGGAGGATGGATGGTTGTCAAAAGCCGTTGCTGAAAAACAGCAAGTGAGAGAAAATGGGTAAGTTGACATATAAATACGTCCCAAGGTTTACACCCATTGGTTGAGAGAGAAGAAAGTGATAATTGCAAGAGTGAGCCCATTTGTTAAACAGCAAGTGCTGTGGAATGTGCATTATTGTGCCGTGCTTAAAGGCTAAAGGTCAACAGGTGAATGACATTCTGCAGATGGCTAATAGGAAGAGAAGAAAAATGAGATGCTATGCTGATGATGATACATTTGTGTTCATTCCCACTATGCCCATGTAAGGAAACAGACTGAATTATGTTATGCTGCTTGATGAAGTTAAATGAGGATTCAGACCAGCCTTCCTGATTGAAGTAGTAGGAGTAGTAGTAGTAGTAGTAGAGGTTGTAGCAGTAGTATTAGTAGTAGTATTAGTAGTAGTAGTAGTAGTAGTAGTAGTAGTAGTAGTATTAGTAGTAGTATTAGTAGTAGTAGTAGTAGTAGTAGTAGTATTAGTAGTATTATTATTATTAGTAGTTGTAGTAGTAGTATTAGTAGTAGTAGCAGTAGTAGTAGTAGTAGTAGTAGAGGTTGTAGCAGTAGTATTAGTAGTATTAGTAGTAATATTAGTAGTAGTAGTAGTAGTAGTTGTAGCAGTAGTAGTAGTAGTTGTAGCAGTAGTAGTAGTAGTAGTAGCAGTAGTATTAGTACTATTAGTAGTAGTAGTAGTAGCAGTAGTATTTGTAGTATTAGTAGTAGTAGTAGTCGTAGTAGTAGTTATAGTTGTAGTAGGAGGAGGAGGAAGCCTCTGCAACCACCAATCCTATAGTGGAGGAAGAGGTGTAGTTGGTGCCGGGTTATTGCTCAACACTTCACGGCCAAACTGTACAGCTATTAATTGCATTGAACTGTTTTCTTAACCTGTTGCTAGGTTAAGAAAACAGTTCAACGCAATTAAGAGCTGTACAGTTTGGCCGTGAAGTGTTGAGCAATAACCCGGCACCAACTACCTCTCTTCCTCCAATGAGGGAGCATTCCTAACAATACTGTAGGCCAAGGCCTACTTTAGAGTATTTTATCCACAATGTGTAGTTTCACCCACTCGTATTGATTCCTTATTGACCTGAGTTGCCCCCTCCACCCTTTCACTAAACCCCCCCTTCAACTGCAAGAGAAAGGAGGTCAGAGAGCATTGACATTGATTTTTCCCTCTCTTACTCTCTTTCTCTGTCTCTTTATCTCTTTTCTCCTCCCATCTCTCCCCTCTGCCTTCTCTTCTCTCGTGACAAACGTTCTGAAAAGGGTTGTTGTGCCCCCCGTTGATGCTTCACAGTAGATAAATAGAGAGGTGGAGAGGCTGTTTAAAATATCAGGTCCCCCTTTTAAACGGATGTGTAATTCTACCTTTGATCTCTAAAAATAAATTGTAAGTCATAGGGTCAACACATCACAACACAACTCACATATGACAGAAGTTTAAAAGCAGATACAGTGCAGTTATAGATGTACTAACAGTGACCTAAGGCAGCCGCACTGACTGACAAAGACAGTTCTGGGGGTGAGGGTATCTTTTGTATAGGACGTGCAAAACAGACACATCACAGATCAGAGTTACAATTTACAGTAGAATAAATATGAATGTCTGGAGCCCCAGAATAACTGGGTCTGAGTGTGTAACTGAAACACAATAGTTATTCATCTCTCCTTCCTAATTATAACCCCCAGTTGTAATCTCATGGAAAGGATACCACATGGAGAGAACACACACGCACACACACACACTCAGACACACACATAAAATCCCCAACCTCGACCCCCTGGCAAGATAGAATCCCCCTTACCCCACCCTCTTGGACAGCACACAAAAGATAAATACCCTCACAGTGTGAGAAGAACAATGAAATGAATAAAAATGAGTTGAAAGACAGAAAAAGAATAAAGGGGGAAATCCTCCCTGGAATTTCTGTTCCTCCTCTTTTGTGTATGTATTTTTTCATTTGTTTGTTTGTTGCTTTAACCATTAATTTTATTAATTTTATTTTTCTGATCTCTGTATTTCTTAAATGTATTTTTTTTGCCTCTTTCTTTGATCTCATTTAGAGGAGAGAAAAAAGCAAAGGGAACCATTGAAGTTATTTTTATGATTTTGTGTTAACTTTTGTCTGCTTTCCTATAAACTTTACCGACAGTGTGGAGGAACCACTTTAATGTTATTAGATATAGGGAACAAAGTGACAAATTCATATTTATGAATACATATATCTTTCCGTATGCATTTATGTGTAGGAGCGGTAAAAAGTTATTGAACATAATTATATATTGTGTGTGTGTGTGTGTGTGTGTGTGTGTGTGAAAGAATGTGAATGTCCTATTGTTGTACTTACCTTTGTTACACTAACAACACCTGCCTTTTATATTTAACACTGACTGTTGTTTTACTTACTATGACTGTGAGATGTGGTTGCCGTACCTCATTACCGCATGTGTGTGTGTGTGTGTGTACATGTGTGTGTGTGTGTCTGTGTACAGGCAGGGCTTTCTGACACCGACTGACAGTGTTTATTAAGTGTCGCTGGTATGTGGATCCCTCTGTGTTGAAGACCACTGCTTGCACTCTGCCCTCATGCACACACACACACACACACGCACACGCACAAACATAGAAATTCACACAAATGCCCCAGGCATACAAAGTGTAGCATACAGTCTGACAAACTGCTACTCCCAAAGACACTCACCCGTAACTTTGTCCACAACGGCAACCAGCCCTACTATACGAGAACACTGACATTAATGTACGCAGACACCTCCTCACATGTACTTACACAGAAGTGTATACACATGATCAGAGAGAGAGGGAAAGGGAGAACATTTGATTTTAAGACTGATTAGGAATACGTTTCTGTCACAGTAACCACGTTTCCAACCATTTCATGATGATGAATTACCAGACGCATGAAAAAAGTCACGACCGGACTGATGGAAACATGAAATGCCAGTACAATTTTATAAATGCTGACAGACAATTTGTTCATTTGACATGGTGGGATCTTTTCGGTAAAATTTACTATAACTGAAATGGCGGTGGAAACGCCTTTATGCACAAATATTGATATAATAACCTCATATCGAAGTAAACTTGGAGTCATGTGATGATACTAAATATCTGCATGCTAAAACCTCCGCTTAGTGCCAAGAGACTGCCTCCTATTTGTTAGACGAGGCCCTGGTTAGGTGTAAATGTATGGGCATATTGAATAACCTGTAGAACAAGTGAGTGACGGTGCTGTTGTGCTGCTCACTTCATCATTGTGTCACGGTGTGTGAGGTGTGTGTCTTCATCATGGTGAAAACGCAGAGAGCTGAGCGCTGTTAGGATTATATACAGTTTCATGGGAGAGCAAAAGTGTGTATGTGACCAATAAAATGTGATTTGATTTCATACAGTATGTAGTGTGGTCCTCCGACTACGACTCGGGAAAGCATGCAGTTTGGCTCCAGATGAAATAAGTCATGTTGAACTTCACAATGTGGTGAAAGTGCTCCCTTCCGTTCTTATTCTGATGACATGGTGATCATTGCTTGGCTGCCATTTGCCAAATACAAATAATATCACTCTTATCTATTATAATAATGTAGGTAGCCTACCTGCACTGTATCTGCAAGCTGTTGGCTGGAGCACATCTACCAAGACCAGAGTAGGCACATTTGCTATATTTTTGTGAAAAAAAACAGTAGAGTTGAAAATGCAATAGAAACCCATTTAACATGTATGTTTTATTCAGCACATGGGAATTTAATGGCAACATAAATTTTTTTGTTACATTTTTGTTATTTTTGTAATATATTTTTTATTTGATTTTTTTACCCCTTTTTCTCCCCAATTTCGTGGTATCCAATTGGTAGTTACAGTCTTGTATCATCGCTGCAACTCCCGTACGGACTAAGGAGAGGTGAATGTCGAGAGCCATGCGTCCTCCGAAACACAACTCAACCCAACCCAACCAGGCCGCACTGCTTCTTGACACAATGCCCCCTTAACCTGGATGCCAGCCGCGCCAATGTGTTGAAGGAAACACTGTACACCTGGCAACCGTGTCAGCGTGCACTGCACCCGGCCCACCACAGGAGTCGCTAGTGTGCAATGGGACAAGGACATCCCTGCCGGCCAAACCCTCCCCTAACACCAGACGATTCTGTGTCAATTGTGCGCCGCCCCATGGGTCTCCCGGTCGCTGCCGGCTGCGACAGAGCCTTGCCTTGAACCCAGAATCTCTAGTGGCACAGCTAGCACTGATATGAAGTGCCTTAGACCACTGCACCACTCGGGAGGCCCAGGCAACATTTATTTTTATGTGCACTACTCCATCGCGCACAGCCTTTTATCCGCAAAAAGTCTGTTTGATGGAAACACATCTCTGTCGGGAAAATTAGCATTTTGATTTATGCTGATTTCAAAATGTTTGCATGAAAATCTAATCGGATGGAAACCTAGTTAATGACACTGTGTGTAAATTATTTTATTTTTCAATGTAATAGGCAGATATTCCAATATTTACCACCTCATCCATTGTCTTACTTACAGTCTTTCTGTCAGACATGTTGAGAGATATTTATGACTTATTTAGGGACATGAATGCACTGCGCAACACCTTATTGGACAGAGATGATTAGGATTACGATAAGATCAATTAGAGCCAGTGATAATAGTGATTTGGAGTCGTTCTCATTTTGACGGCATTTGCGCCTCATCTGATAATGCATGTCCTATGGTGCTAGTTAAGCCTTGGACTTCAGAGGCTGGCCAAGTTGAAAGAGGAGGCATTACACCACGACCTTTACCGATTAACATCTCCTCTCTGTCTCGCGCGCCCGCTCGCTTCAAGTGGTGCTTCTGAAGACTACTCAAATAGATTTCTTCCAGGCTGACGCAAATTTTTTGACGTGTGTTATGTGTTTACAGTTATTCAGGGGAAGCCTCTAGAAGTGCTATGGTGGGGAGCGTGTGGTTATGAATGCTAAGTGATGTTAGCCATGATATCGTTTAAGGACAACGCATTTAAACAAAGGAAGGAAGGAATTCTAGGCTTAGGTTGAACTTTTGCTCTCTGATATATATAATCCTAACAGCGCTCAGCTCTCTGCGTTTTCACCATGATGAAGACACACACCTCACACACCGTGACACAATGATGAAGTGAGCAGCACAACAGCACCGTCACTCACTTCTTCTACAGGTTATTCAATATGCCCATACATTTACACCTAACCAGGGCCTCGTCTAACAAATAGGAGGCAGTCTCTTGGCACTAAGTGGAGGTTTTAGCATGGAGATAGGTTGGAAAGCTGGATCACTGTTGTTTTGTACATAAAATAAAGTAAATAGCAGGCTTTAAATATGTATTGAAAATGATTTATTGTACTTGCTATAGATATGTTACTTTACTGAAACCGTTTCCAAAGTTGTTATTGTGCCTAGCAGGTTCTCTACAAAATTGGTACAGTCATGTCCAATTCTGATTCTTTTTTTTACATAATTGTGACTCGTTTCAGGAAACTAGGCATATGTCATGCGTCACTACTTCACAGGAGAGGCATTTGAACATAAGCATTTCTTTTTTATCAAAATGTGTTTTTTGGTAGAAATGCCTTCTGTAACATGTGAACTTTCATGGGCCTTAATTACAAACTTGTATGCTATCTGTAAATATGAATAAAATTGTTAAATTACTAGTGTAGTTGGTCTTTTCGACTCCCTCCGCATATTTGCAATCAAACGAGAGAATTTTCCCCATCTCCTTAGAACCTTCCCGCTAGCCATGATTGGCTGAGATAATGGATAGGCTGGACATGCCGAGAGATGAGTTTTCTTCTGAGCTGCTCAATATGTGTAGGTAATCCTTTCTAACAAGTATTTTTCGAAAGATATTACAAAGAACTGCAAACGTGTTTCTCTCCACTTTCTGGAGGACCGAGTTTTGAAATCAGTGGAATGGCCGGTGTAAGCAGAGTATGATAGCTAAGAAGATGGGGACAATTCTCGCGTTTGATTGCAAATATGTGTAGGGAGTCAAAAAGAAAATACACTTTTATACAAGGCTATTGTATAAAACAACGTATTACACCGTATATCTTCAAACTAAGGAAAACCATGGCATCCGTGACAGAGAGAGAAGCATTCATCCATGTATATGGGTAAGAGAGTAACTAGTTACATTTTCAGATATTATACGTTTATAATTTCCTCAGAAAGTCGTTTTCATTGCAAGTTAAAGCGTACTATTAGCTAGCTAGCTAATGTTAGCTGGCTGGCAAGCTAACGTTATGTGTATGATCTGTTTAGTAATATTATTTGTATCTCAGAGCCATTTGCATTACTAGTTATAGCCTGATGTTAGCCAACTGGCTAAAATTGAACCTAGTTGGTTAGCTACCTGCAGATTCATGCAGGGTAGTAACATTATGAGTTGGGATTATGGTTAATTTAGCTACCTAAACAAAAAAATCCACTATCCAAATAACAATTTCGCTGTACCGTTTACACAATGTGCATATGACAAATACATTTTGATTTTATTTGATATAGTGTTTGTTTACGAGAGACAGAAATGTGAATAACAACATGACCTGCACCAAAGTCAAATTAGGATATAACATTAGGGCAATGAGACAGTGTCCAAGTTCTAAAATTCTCCGTTAGATGCCCTGCTTTTATTTCATCACACTCACAACCGTAAGCTACTTTCTGTAATTAGCTTTCCATTAGCATGTCAATAATGATCTTGTTGTGAGTTTATTTTCCTGTAATAATGAATGCAAATTAGCTAAAGTTAAGATGTTGTCAGCTATATGATATCGTCATTATTTGAACTGGCTAGCCAGCTAACTTAACTTTAGCTAGCTAGTTAACGAGATAGAAACAAACCAAAACATTATTTAGAAATGTGCTTTTAGTTTGCTAGATTGACATATACTGAATTAATTTTTAAACAGATGGGTTTATTGGTGTTAAAATACACCAGTTATGCTATTTTCGACCACTAGGCTGCTATGTTTTTGTAGGCTGCTATGTTTTTGTAGGCTGCTATGTTTTTGTGTTTATACTTTTTCAGAACGACAACGACAAGTCTGATGTCGGACGACAATAGAATGTTCATGATGTCACTGTGATAACTGTCTGCAGACATATCAATAGATGTAGTATATACCAGCCTTTGGTCTTGAAATCTTTGGTTGTTTAGTACACTACCGTACTCACTTCGTTTAGCACATGGCCTAACGGGCTAAGGCTTAAGAGGGTGTGAATGATGCTGAATGGGTGTAGACAAAGAAGAGCTCTCCAGTAGGTGTAGCAAAACATTCTAGGGCCATTTTCTCCAAAGTAGGATTACAAGTTAATTAACTTTCAAAGCAGAATTACCTTCCCATTGTTCCTCAACTGTAGTGTATGATATACCATTGTCTAGCTCTGAGTCTCTACTTTTATCCAATGTAAAAAACACAATTTCAAATTTTGCAACATAAGACCAAATCGAGCCGGTCGGTCACAATTGAACATGCAAAACATGCATAACAAATCCCAGCATATTGTCTCGTGTGACCCGGGACTGCTTAAAGATAAACAAGCCAAAAATACATGACCAATCAAAGGTGATACAGTAGTCGGTTAGATGTCTTTCCTCCGCAACACCTGTTCATGTAAACAAACAAAACAAACACAGCTGCGTTTGGAGTTTAAGGAAGAAAAGATGGGAAATCGTGGACAGTTGGGAAATGCTCACCCAAGATTCACTCTGTTTTTACTAGAGCAATATCCATATTATAGTTTGTTAATTTGTTTTGATAGCAGTACATATTAGTGCACAGTAGACAGTACAGAGAAAAGGGGGAATTGGCTTGAAGTCCAAGAGTTTGACCTCAGTTTTGACGATTACTGCCTTGATTTTCTAAGTATAGCCTACATTGCATTGCATTGTCTATACTTGGAATATCTGTAATATAAGTTATGTTTCTGGCATATGCATTCTGGTGCATAGAAACAGTGTCCCTAGTGAGACATTAACTTGAGGGGGTTGGGGGAAAATATCACCCATTAAGACAATTTAATGATGAGAAGATAAAAACAACAGTGCTTGATTGACAAGCGCAGGTTGCAATTAGTGCACTCTGACGGAGTGTGTGTGTGTGTGTGTGGGAGCGAGTGTGCGTGCAGTGATCTGGATCCGTGATCCGGTGATTCTGATCCTGCACAGAGGGAACGGGTAGAGCCGAGTGGAAGGCACCACTGCCAGATGGCATCCTCACAGCAACCCCCCCCTCCACCCTCCTCACCCCACCCTCCTCACCCGCACTCGACCATGCCAATGCCAGCCCAACTGCCTAATGGAATGCTCATCATCTTGTCAAACAATCTTATCTCAACCCAGTTTAATTAACTGGTGTTTTGTTATTCTGTGAAACTACTTGATATTGTTCCTGCAATCTCATCATTATTTCTGGAGTCTGCCTAGAGTATCAGGACCGGGCTCTGGTTTGAGAAAGTGGATCCTATACATTGCATGTATACTTTACATAAACTTCTTAGAAATCAGAGGGTACATCAAAAACTATGTTTGAAAGCTAATGCCTGATTTCCATGTGCATCCCAGAGGTATAATGAGAAATCGCAGCCAACGGTAGAACAGACACACAACACTTCTGACATTGAGCGCATGCAGGAATCTTCCATAGCCTCAAATGAACGCGCCCTTGATATAATTCTCATGAAAGTTCAATCAATTTTTCCTTCCTTTGCCTGCAGCAGTGTATCAAACAGTCTTCATCAGCCTCCTATCCCTCTCTGAGGTTCAGGATTAGAGGGAGGCCTACAGGGGAAAGAGGGTTGGCGGGGGAACGTTGAGTCTGAACATGCTTGGGCCTTGAGGTCTATAGGCAATGGGAATGCCCTCTAGATCACTTGTGTCAAAATGGAAGACTAAAGAAAGGAACGAAGCAACTGTAATAATGCATTATGATAGAGCTCGCATCATTATCCCAAAAATATGTAAATTCAGTGGTTAGTTGCCCATGTCAAGTGTGGTAGGGTTAGGATTAGTCATGGTCCTTTTGGGTTGGGTTAGGTCCATTGGTATGTGAGGGGCGACCAACAGAGGAGTACAGTGGTGTTCGAGGGAGAATTAGGCTCCCATGCATGTCCCTGGTCAATCACGTTGGGATCTGAAAGGTAAAAGTGCTGGTTAGTAGATGTCATTGGTCAACTGCGTTGGGATGTGAAAGGTTAGAGTGCTGGTTAGCGAATCAGAAGGATCCTCTCATGTGGACCGTAATGAAGGCTAGAGTTATCGTTGGGCAGACCTTGATGGATGACCCAGCTACAGAATCCTGTTCAACTGGCCTGTCTATGCCAGACATCATACAGACACTCAATGGACTGCTTTTATGCTTTACATTCTGCAATTTTGTACTGTCATTTGAACAATTACAGTATGCCCCGCCCTTCCACAAATCCCACATAAAATATAGTCTGAAACTACATATGAAAGCCTACGCAGGCATGCCTTCTAACCCCTCACCCCTTCTACCTCCCTATCTCCCCCCTCAATCTCCCCAAAAAGCAATACAAAACAAAATAATACCACTGGAAGTCCCCGCTGTGTGTGGTGTTGCTAAGGTTACCTACTCAGATGCCTCAA
>NC_042961.1:18500332-18510332 GCF_901001165.1 Salmo trutta | reverse complement strand
TTTCTCTGCAGACATTAGTGATTCTAAAGCTAATACTCATTGTTTGAAGTGACACTGCAGCCCTGGCATTTACTTAACCTTTTGTCTTATGTACAAGGCAGAGTCAACGCTGAATCCCTGCTTAATTAATATCTATTCTCTCCCACTGCCACCGCTCATTTCTTCAATATGCAGCCACAGTCAGGGCACACAAAGGCAGTTAGTGCATGGTGAGAGACAGGGGTGGGAGAGAGAGAGAGAGAAAAGTACATTTTATTCAATCAAATCCTTTTTCATTTATTCTGTCTTCTTTCTTTTTTTGGACTCATAATGAAAAAGGGAAGTCATTGGTAATTAACATCCAGAGAACTCTGCCATTGGATCAAACACAGGTCTGCCTCATCTTGATCCGGAATTTATCTAAGGGAATGGTTTTTCAGAGATAGTCTCAAACACCAAACCGCAAACCTGAGATTGTCCTGAGATTGTATCATTATGTGTTTGTTTGTTTTGAACTGATTATGATCATGGAACAAATCATGTGTTCTGGATCTGCAATGTCTATTGTGTGACTTTTACATACTTTTCCACATTAGCTAGTTTTGTGCTTATTTTCTATCCCAAGAATACAGAAACCAAAGAATGTGTCCCATTGATGTATGAATATGTTATGCAGTCTTAATATTAACTTGTCCTCTTGTTTATAGTATGAAGATGACGGCAGGCTGCACGAGACAGTGGGAATGGTGACGGACAGGACATGAACCATGTGTGAGTAGTGATGATTCGTAGTAACATTTCAGAACATGAAATTATATAAGGATACTGACGGAGAGAAAGAGGAGAGAGAGAGTCAGTAGATGAGAGGCTCTGAAGACTAGCAGAGAGAGAGAGGGAGAGAGAAGGGTGAAAGAGAAAAAGATGTAGAGAGAGGTAGAGAGAGTGGTTAAGAATGACGTAGAGAATGAGAGAGAGAGAGAGAGAGAGAGAGAGAGAGAGAGAGAGAGAGAGAGAGAGAAAAGGGTGAAAGAAAAATATGTAGAGAGGTAGACAGAGAGAGGTAGAGAGAGAGAGAGAGAGAGAGAGAGAGAGAGAGAGAGAGAGAGAGAGAGAGAGAGAGAGAGAGAAAAGGGTGAAAGAGAAAAATATGTAGAGAGGTAGACAGAGAGAGGTAGAGAGAGAGAGAGAAAGAGAGAGAGAGAGAGAGAGAGAGATCTCAGAGAACCCTGTTGGATATGACTGGGCACTCCTAAAGAAGAATCAACGGGTATTTAAGACTGCAGCCCTACCATAATGGTCTGCATAAACTAAGAGGTAAACAATGACAGCACACTGTCTCGCTTCCAACTGACACAATAAATTATAATCCCACCGCCACTCTCTCACAATGGGATTTTCTCTCTTCTGTTTTTCTTCATTTTCTTTTTGTATTGCTTCATGAGCAGAATGAACAAACATACAGTACTTCCTCCTCTCCTCCCTCATTGCAAATATGTATTTTCCTTCCTTTCATTCACTCGTTCACTCATTCTCTCTCTCTCTCTCTCTCTTTCTCTCTCTCTCTCTCTCTCTCTCTCCCTCCCTCCCTTCATCCCTTGCTACCTCCTCTGTGTATACCATCCAACAAACATTACATTGTTTGGCTTGACAGTGTTTGTTTGAAATGTGTGACACAATTCATTCATGACACTGATGTTCAGAACAAATAAGGTTATGGGCTGCATGGCTATGGGTATATGCCTACTGTAGCCTGCCTTTGTAAATGGCATCATGTGAGTGCATCACACACAAACACACATACACACTGCATGCACATGATTGCACACGCGCTCACACACACGGGCATGCACGCAGACACACACACACACACACACACACACACACACACACACACACACACACACACACACACACACACACTCTCTCTCTTTCTCTCTCTGTGCTGTGATTCCTCCCAGCTGGGTTATGGGGTCAAAGGCTGGTCAGTGGTTCTCTGCTGGTCTCTCTGGGGGTCTCAGATGAAGTGGTCAGCACTTGACAGGTACCAGACTCCAGTGTGTGTATATCTGTGTGTGTGTGTGTGTGTATGTGTGTGTGTGTGTTCATGCGTGCGTGCAATGGTGCTTTAGCCAGGAGGGCAGATCGGTCCTGTGCTGCAGAGCATGGAAGGAACAAAGCCACAGGGACAACGAGTCAATGACAACTCTCTTCCTTCGCTGTCTCTCAACCACTTCCTCCCTCATTCTTTCCCTGCCTGTCTCTCTGCACTTGCTTCTCACTCAGACTCATACTTTTTATTTCCTTGAATCTCTCTTTGCCCTCACTCTTCCCTCCCTCCTCTTTCCCTCTTCCCTCCCTCTTCCCTCCCTCTTCCCTCCCTCTTCCCTCCCTCTTCCTTCCCTCTTCCCTCACTCTTCCCTCACTCTTCTCTCACGCTTCCCTCACTCTTCCCTCCCTCTTCCTTCCCTCTTCCTTCCCTCTTTCCTCACTTTTCCCTCGCTCTCACACACACACACGTAGCCTACACACAGTCCGACCTCTCTAACAACAAGTCCCCTGTATGTCCCTGCAGTAGATGGTAAAGAAGACAGTGTGTGAGATGTGCTACGTTCAGCAGCGTGTGTAATCTTCCATAAGATGGTTCGAGATTACACAGGGGTGGGAGTAATTCCACTGGGACTGGGGGCTACCCCGCTGTGTTTGCATACAGTCAGTGGGATCCTGGAAGCCGTACATTGCCACCATACAGATGGACACCGTTGCCTGGATCATTTAAGGGGAGAATTCCTCCGCTTTTGTCAGGACGCTGATTCCGCCATTCGTATGCGCCGTCACGGTCCCTCATCGCCCGGCCCGGCCTGCGTACACTGTGAACGCCACAACGATTAATTGCTCAGGGTTTAAGTTGTAGAGCTAGTTGGTTGACCAAAGCTGGGGAAAGGGTTTGTTCTCACTACTGCTATCTAAATGAAATTGTCTTTATCTCCTACGGAAAAAAAGGAAATGGGAATGAAAAATAATATTTGTTCGATCAAAAAAACATGACATTTTTTTAACACCATCAAACAAACTTGGCTTCAGACAGACTGAGGCAGTCTTTCTTTCTTTTTTTCTTTAATTAAGAAAGCATTTTTTTATTAAACCAGATGAAAAGGCAACATTAATTCAAACAGTACAGTCGTATTGGACTACTACTAATCTTTAGGTAATTATTTTTTAATTGAATCTTTTGAACACAAAAGCCCTGAGCAGATGCTTGCGTTACTTGAGTTCCCCATCGCACTCCGCGCCTTGTATGCTAGACGATGCTCGGCCGTGTGAGCAAGAGACGGGGGGGAGTTGAAGAGAAAGAGAAGAATTAAAAAGTGGAGAGGGAGGGGAAAGGAGGGAGGTAGAGTGGACCGGCTGGCAGTCTGTGGAGGTGTAACTTCTGCATAAATGAAAAGCTCAGCAGTCACACACACACACACACACACACACGCAAACACACGCACACACGCAGTCTTGCTCCACACACGCACACACGCACACGCACACACACACATTCAGCTGTCATAAATCTGCTGATACACTCAGTATGCTCTAAATGGAGGGGTCAAGCAGTTTGAATCGAAACACAGATTGGTGCTATTTTACCTCCATGTTTTTCCTTCCTTCTCCCTCCAGGAAGTGTCTGGACAAGCATCAGCTCCAAACTTCAACATCTGTAGAGTGCTGATTTGCTGAAGTACATACGATTAGTCTGTATTGTACTGTTCTTTAAGTCTATTAGGTGAACCTGCTGTAAACTGGTGGGGCTTTGTGCAGACCAAAATACCTCATTTTAGGATGAAACTAGATGTCTTTCTGACATGTGATCTGCTCTGTAAGTGAGAATTTCAGGAAGTGAGTTCTCAGATGCCTCAAAGTACTTAAGACGGCCTGGATAGATGCGAAGAGAGCTTGGAGAGCAGGCAAATAGGGCTGGTCCATAACAAAGAGACGTATTTCACTGTACCCAATGCAACAGCACATGGCTGTTAATCATGTAAAGTACCCGTCAAACCTAGCCAAAGCAGCCTAAATCACATTACTCATGCATTCTGAGTATGTGTGACTGCAGGACGGTATGGGACAGGATGGCTGTATCTGAGGGACTACTCTATACCAGCTCAGACATTAGCAGAATGAGAGCTGTCTGATATCTGACACACACACACACACACGCACACACACACACGCACACACACACACGCGCACACACACGCACGCACGCACGCACGCACGCACACACACCACACAGATCCATACACTCACGAACACACTCACTCACTGATAATGTGCCTTCCACTGGCATACATTTGTAAACCACCTAAATACACCTGAAGTGTAGCACATCAATACCCAAAAGTTTACCTGCAGTTTGGAAGGAAATCTGGAGGGTGAAAATGCAACATCAAGAGATGCTGCTACCTTTACTAGGGAGTCAATAGTCTCCGCACTTCCTATAGAATAAGTGTAGACATAAGAAAAGTATTTCAGATAGCTGCATCTACATAACATTGGAAATAAAGAGGGTAAATTAATGAATGTAATGTTTACAGTCTTCGTATTTCAAGCAGTAGTGGTCCAAAGGTCAAGCTCAGCACTTCCTCAGACCAACAGAGGGCTTGTATGTTGTGTGTTTGTAGGCTTGTATGTTTTGTGTTTGTCACTCAGTTTGGACGTGAATGGGAGAAAAAGAGAGAGAGAGAGAAAGAGAGAGAGCGAAAAAGAACGACAGAGAGAGAGAGATAGAGAGAGAGAGACAGAGAGAGAGACAGAGAGAGACAGAGAGAGACAGAGAGAAACAGAGAGAGAGACACAGAGAGACAGAGAGACAGAGAGAGAGACAGAGAGAGACAGAGAGAGAGACAGAGAGAAACAGAGAGAGAGAGAGAGACAGAGAGACAGAGAGACAGAGACAGAGAGAGAGAGAGACAGAGAGAGAGACAGAGAGAGACAGAGAGAGACAGAGAGAAACAGAGAGAGAGACACAGAGAGACAGAGAGACAGAGAGAGAGACAGAGAGAGACAGAGAGAGAGACAGAGAGAGACAGAGAGAAACAGAGAGAGAGACAGAGAGAGACAGAGAGAAACAGAGAGAGACAGAGAGAGACAGTGAGACAGAGAGCGCACACTTGGATTGGAGAGGACAGAGACAAAGAGAAAGAGTGACAGTGAGAGAAAGAGAGGTGTTTGCCAGATAATACATAGACAAATAAATAATTAAGTAAACGACCTTGAAAGAAGTCACCTGTCCTCGGAACGCAGCCCGTCAACAGCTTGTCAGGGAAATGAATGGTTTGTTGCTGTCACCTGTGACTATGGCTGAGGTTTCTGAACCCAGTCTCAAAGAAACTAAAAGGATTTTTCACATGCATGCGCATAGTGATTATCTTTTGACATTGGAAAAACAGAGGTACAAATAAAATGTAAGCGCAACCTGACAAATCTAAGAATTGAAAGCAATATGAGTCTATTTATTCACCAAAATAACCCATGTTATGTTTCATGCATTAGAAAACATTATATTTTTAGATACTTCCAAGACATACTTACAAATCAGTACTTGAAATATAAATATTGCATTTCTGTGAGTTTAGGATTTTGATGTCCAAAGAGCAGAACATTCATGTTGGACAAAGAATATCCAGGGGCCATTTTTATTATCTGTCTGTGTGTCTCTCCACCCCTGTCTTTCTATCTCTCCACTCCAGGTGTGAGTAAAGAGCTCAACCCTAAAGCATATTCTCATTCCACTCAGTCAAAGGAAAATACCACTCAAAAACAATATTTTGGTATTTGTTTCATTAGTCCACTGTTGATACAGTCCCCAAAATGTTTTGCATGTCAGCAATCAAGTTTTAAAGATATAGAACTTTCAAAACAGAGAAAGACAGAATATTTACCTTCAGTTTATTGGGCTCTAAACCGAGAACAGTAGATTGAGGGGAATGAAGTAGGAGTGTCTGGATGTTGCATTCTATTGTTTATGTCGATAAAACTAATAAACAGTTTGAAGCTAGGCAAATGTTGAAATTACATGGCTGTATGTCACGTCCTGAATATAGAGAGCTTGTATTTTTCTATGGTAGAGTTGGTCAGGGCGTGACTGGGGGGGGGGGGGGGGGGGGTTGTCTAGTTTATTTATTTCTATGTTTGGTTGTAGTTTCTTTTTTCTATGTTGGCGTTTTTGTCTATTTTAAATTTTCTATGCTGTGTTCTAGGTTCTTTTTTCTAGGTTTTTGTATGATTCCCAATTAGAGGCAGCCGGTCATCGTTGTCTCTAATTGGGGATCATATTTAAGTTGTTGTTTTTCCCACTAGTGTTTGTGGGAGATTACTTTGAGTTAGTGTATGTTGCACCTCTTCGTCACGGTTTGTTGTTTCTATGTTTATAGTTTATTGTATGTCTTGCATAGTTTCACAGATAAATAAATATGTGGAACGATACACACGCTGCGCTTTGGTCTCATTCATACGACAACCGTGACACTGTATAAATACTGCCATTACTTATGGAAACATTGCTGTGGTGTGTTTTCACATGCTGAGGATTCACTGTTGTTATGATATCTTACAATTGTGTTTAGTTTGTTTACGGGCTTATATTGTTGGTGACAGTGTTTATGTCGTATCTACAATATGCTTTTTATCATTACAATGTGATATTCACTTGTTATAGTGCGATACATTCATTTGAAGGCGGTGGTGCTTTGTACACTGAAGAACGATCTGATGACACAGAACATATTCAACACAACACCGTTTAAACATATTCATTGCCATTCTTCGAAAGCTGCTGCTTGCTTTTTGTTGAAAGGACCACATTATAATTCACATTCATTTGCTTAAGGTCCTATATGACTCCATAAATGGAATAATCTAAATTGGTGTTCTTCTATTCAGCCTCAATACTCACAACTGGACCCAGAACCAGGGTTTAACAAATGTGTTCTTATTGCATGTAAGAGAAGTGCTAGACGGGTTAATATCACTACGAGACACATATTACTGCCCTCCTTGTATTTCAAAATCAAGCCAAGAGCCAATAGCAGACATTATTGGAATGACATGACCACTTACATTCTGAAATTGACTCTAAATGCAAACAGGCATAACTGTGGACAGCCAAATCATTTGTTATGATTTTTTTGTGGGTTGAGGGGGCTTTCTTCAAATTTCACACTGTGTATTGTGCTTGGATGAAAATGACAAAAAGAAATGAGAGCGAGAGAAAGAAAGAAAGAGAGGGAGAGAGAGAAAGAAGGAAAGAAAATAGAAATAGAAAGAGAAAATCAATAGTGAAGACATAGCTGGGGGCTTACATATTACATTTTGCATAGACGTTGGCCTTCATTTTCCTTTGATCTCAGTCCTGGGATGACTCACTGAAGCCATCCTCGTCAGCCAATCCGGGGGAGGGTGGGAGGGATGGAGGGACGCAGACCACAGCGCCTGGGTGCCAGGGCTGGTCTTTCTCTGGCGCAGAAGTCTGCAGACTCACTGTGGAGGAATGTCCTGTCTTGTCTAGCCCCAGACGACCCAAACTACGTCTCTAACCCCAGGCAGACTACACAGAGGCTGGAACGTGTGCTCTTGCTGGCCAGGACATGCATACACCACAGTCCAACTGTACATACCTCCCCAGACAGCTGGTTGAAATACTCAGCAGATACTTTTCGGTCAAAGATCAAGACTTCTCAAACTGCCGGGATACTCTCCACACAGGTGATGATGTAACCAATGGTGACATGCTCAATGGCCAGACAAGGTTTTCATTTTCAACAACTATTTATCATAGCTGTCTCGACACAACTCCATAGAAACAAATTCACACAAGCTAAACTGAATTTAAGATGTTCCAGAAACTGTGAATATGTTCAGTTAAAATGTTGGTTCAAAAATAGCCTGGCCATGATTCAATCACTTTTAAACAATTTCTCCACACTCACCTCATAGCAGCTGTGTGGACTTTTGGAGTGCGATTACCTGCTGCTCTCTAATGACACTCAGGATTAGATTGCACTGCCATAGTCGCTGATTAAAAATCACATTAGGGCCCGGCCAAAAAAAAAATACGAAAGAGGAATAGCATGAAATAATAAATGAAGACATGAATGTAATTACCAGATAAAGGAGTTTCACAGAGAAAAGAGAGGAGGCTTCGTCATCTCTTCCCTACACAATACCATTGTTCCAGAGACATTCAAAAGTCACAGTGTTATTAATGATACCACATTTACAACATACATTTTTCTCTTCCGACTTCTCAACCGATTCTACATGCGCAAACTTTTCTGTTATCTCGCCCTGTAGTCTCTAGAGAGGTGTGGTGGCTCATGGGTACTTTAGGGTGCAGAGGGAGGATTTCACAGCTGTGGATGTCTTTGTAGAAGTTTGGTAGCTGTGCAAAGACTGTGGAAAGTTGTGTCCTGTCCATGGCATGGATGCTTGGGGAGCTTATGAAGATTATTTGAGCAGGTTTTACATGAGGTAAATAAAGAAATCTCAAAGGTAACATGTACTGTCTTTTTACACCACAATGTTGCAGTCCATTGGCATTATGCATTGTTACACATGCTGTATGATGCATCGAGCATTGAGAATTGTAGAGCTAAGCAAATATTGACCTTAGTTCCTGAGCTTCAGATTCATACCACATTCTACATTTTCCACTCGTTATCCGTAGTGGTAAGGCACCTATGTTAGTGCTAATACAGGGTGACAAGTGAAAAGATGTTTTCAGACAAGTCTACTGCCCAAGTTTCCACTCAAGCTGCTTTTCTGTTGTATTTGGGCCAAACCAACGACACATCACTGTCGAAAGAACAGGACAATGTTTTCATTCTCATTTGAACACACATTTCTCTGTTCATAGCTGAATTTGATATTATTTGAGGCTTATGTCTAATCGTCTAGACGGTAAATATTGCACCCTTTTCTTGCGGTGGCATAATGGCTGGGTAACTTTAGAGGAGCACGTTAAGTGGTATTCTACCACCGGTTCCCAGCAGCTCTATACTGGTCTAATGTGCCAGCCGTCATAAAGATGAAAGATTTGCTAGATACCGCCGTCTGAAGCATTCTAACACCAGTCCTTATGAGAAACAGACCTCATGAGTGGCTCAGTGTCAAATCTCACTTGAATAAGTACAGTAATGACACACAATCCACAATGATCGAGGACTATTCAAATCAGACAGTATTTCATTTTTCCAGCAGAGTTGTCCAGAGTTGAACCTGGTAGCCAGGTCTGTGTAAGGGGAGAACAATTAACAACTGCAATTATTGATTTTCTTGATAAAGTTCCAGTACTAAAACTGTTCGTCTTTTGCCTACCAGTCACAGGAGTGCTGTGAATCATCACTCTTTGACATGTCATAAATTCAGCACTGTTATTTTAGGGTATGGCTCTATTCCATAGTTTATCAGCCATTTCATAGATCTTATTCATTAGTGTCATTATACATTTTTCTAACTTAATAGTCCATACAGCTGTCCTTTGCTATATTGTAGGTGAATTAGTATGCAGTCAGAGGAATCTCCCCCCGCCCCTCACTGCCCCCCACCCTATCCCCTAACTCCCTAATGATGAAATGAATTACACCGTCTATTGTCCAAGAACTTTAATCATATTAACGCTAACTAAAACGACAGTGCTTTGTTCGCGTCAAAGACAAAAGGAGAATAGAAGAACATCTAAACTACAATGGGACCCGAATCCCTCTCAGCGAATTACGTTAATTCTAATAAAACTGCATTACGCTTTTCATCAGAGATAGCGAGAGAGAGAGAGAAGTTTGATTTGGACTCTGTTAACAGCTTGATCTGCAGCTACTGTGACATAACGTAGGCTCTCATTCTTTACAGGGTGTTTTTCAGTCGCTGACAGGGTTGGGTTGGGAGGTTGAAGCCAGTTGGTTGCCTACTCTAGACTGATTTCCCCTCCGATTTGATAGAGGGTGAGTCTTTAGCTTTTTAATTACAATTAGATTGC
>NC_042961.1:18455332-18495332 GCF_901001165.1 Salmo trutta | reverse complement strand
CTGTACTCCCTGTTTGCCCACGACTGCGTGGCCACGCACAACTCCAACACCATCATTCAGTTTACCAACGACACGGCGGTGGTAGGCCTGATCACCAATAACAATGAGAGAGCCTATTAGTGAGGAGGTCAGAAACCTGGCTGTGTGGTGCCAGAACAACATCATCTTCCTCAACATCAACAAGACAAAGGAGCTGATCGTGGACTACAGGAAACGGAGGGCCGAGCATGCCCCGATTCACATCGACGAGGCTGTAGTGGTGTGGGTTGTGAACTTCAAGTTCCTCGGTGTCCACATCACTAAGAATCTATTATGGTCCACACACACCAACACAGTCATGAAGAGGGCACAACAACGCCTCTTCCCCTTCTGGAGGCTGAAAAGATTTGGCATGGGCCCTCAGATGCTCCACTGCTGCATCAACGCTTGGTATGGCAACTGATTGGCATCCAACTGCAATGCGCTACAGAGGGTAGTGCATACAGCCCAGTACATCACTGGGGCCGAGCTCCCTGCCATCCAGAACCTCTATACCAGGCGGTGACAGAGGAAGGCCCTAAAAATGGTTGAAGACTCCAGCCACCTAAGTCATGGACTGTTCTCTCTGCCACCGCATGGCAAGCGGTACCGATGCACCAAATCTGGAACCAACAAGACCTTGAACAGCTTCTACCCCCAAGCCAAATGACTGCTAAATAATTCAATAATTGATTAATAGCTACCCGGACTATCTGCATTGATCCTGGTTGCACTAACTTTTTTGTCTCATCACATACGCTGCTGCTAATGTTTATTGTCTGTCACTTTATTCCTAGTGTTGGGGTAGGTTCCTTGTTCCTTGTCAATCATTTGCTTATTGGTGAAATCAGCAATCAGACAATATCTTTAAGCAAATCAATCATTCATTTATTAATGCAATTGCAGACAGAAGTTGACAACGCGAGTATAGCAAGCATGTTTCCGAGTAAGTTCTGCAAAATAGGAAATTGTCCAAGTTGCTTTATTATGCTTGCAGTCAACCCCTAGTGATGTAACTGCCTACATCAACACCTTCTACTCATGATACCAAGCCCATGCATATACAGTTATACAAACAATAGTTCCAGTGTTTTCTAAGGGTTCAGCAGTAATTGTCCACTCCCCAAGTTGCTTTATAGTGGTATGTCTGACTAGTCTCTTATCTTTTTCACTCACCTGCAGGGTTCTGTGTCTATGAATCTCTTTTAGCCTTGAGGCGCTTTCTCACAGACACCCTGTTTTGACTGCAATAACTCACACATCTCTCAGACCGTTTCTTCATAAGAGGCAGAGACTGGAAAATAACTGTGGAATAATATTAAACCTTATATTGCATATATATTGTTAATCTGTAGTCTAGGACCGTATAAATGAAGTGAGGGAGGGGTCTTATAGCCCTCCCCTTCTATTAATACAACATAAGAATGATCAATTATTATAGTACATCAATAATTTGGTGCAGACCCTATCATGACCCCAAGGTGAAGACCATCACTAGTTATATGTACAGTTGAAGTCGGAAGTTTACATACACTTAGGTTGGAGTCATTAAAACTCATTTTTTAACCACTCCCCAAATTTCTTGTTAACAAACTATAGTTTTGGCAAGTCGGTTAGGACATCTACTTTGTGCATGACACAAGTAATTTTTCCAACAATTTTACAGACAGATTACTTCACTTAAAATTCACTGTATCACATTTCCAGTGGGTCAGAAGTTTACATACACTAAGTTCACTGTGCCTTTAAACAGCTTGGAAAATTCCAGAAAATGATGTCATGGCTTTAGAAGCTTCTGATAGAATAATTGACATCATTCGAGTCAATTGGAGGTGTACCTGTGGATGTATTTCAAGGCCTACCTTCAAACTCAGTGCCTCTTTGCTTGACATCATGGGAAAATCAATAGAAATCAGCCAAGACCTCAGAAAAATTGTAGACCTCCACAAGTCTGGTTCATCATTGGGAGCAATTTCCAAATGCCTGAAGGTACGACGTTCATCTGTGCAAACAATAGTACACAAGTGTAAACACCATGGGACCATGCAGCCATCATACCACTCAGGAAGGAGAAGTGTTCTGTCTCCTAGAGATGAACGTACTTTGGTGCGAAAAGTGCAAATCAATCCCAGAACAACCGCAAAGGACCTTGTGAAGATGCTGGAGGAAACAGGTACAAAAGTATCTATATCCACAGTAAAACGAGTCCTATATCGACATAACCTGAAAGGCCACTCAGCAAGGAAGAAGCCACTGCTCCAAAACCGGCATAAAACAGCCAGACTACAGTTTGTAACTGCATATGGGGACGAAGATCATACTTTTTGGAGAAATGTCCTCTGGTCTGATGAAACAAAACTGTTTGGCCTTAATGACCATCATTATGTTTGGAGGAAAAAGGGGGAGGCTTGCAAACCAAAGAACAGCTTGCAAACCGAAGAACACCATCCCAACCGTGAAGCACAGGGGTGACAGCATCATGTTGTGGGGGTGCTTTGCTGCAGGAGGGACTGGTGCACTTCACAAAATAGATGGCTTCATGAGGAAGGGAAATTATGTAGATATATTGAAGCAACATCTCAAGACATCAGTCAGGAAGTTAAAGCTTGGTCGCAAATGGGTCTTCCAAATGAACAATGACCCCAAGCATACTTCCAAAGTTGTGGCAAAATGGCTTAAGGACAACAAAGTCAAGGTATTGGAGTGGCCATCACAAAGCCCTGACCTCAATCCTATAGAAAAGTTGTGGGCAGAACTGAAAAGCGTGTGCGAGCAAGGAGGCCTACATACCTGACTCAGTTACACCAGCTCTGTCAGGAGGAATGGTCCGAAATTCACCCAATATATTGTGGGAAGCTCGTGGAAGGCTACCCGAAACGTTTGACCCAAGTTAAACAATTTAAAGGCAATGCTACCACATACTAATTGAGTGTATGTAAACTTCTGACCCACTGGGAATGTGATGAAATATATATTTTTTAAATAATTAATTCTCTCTATTTTTATTCTGACATTTCACATTCTTAAAATAAAGTGGTGATCCTAACTGACCTAAGACAGGGACTTTTTACTTGGATTAAATGTCAGGAATTGTGCAAAACGGAGTTTAAATGTATTTGGCTAAAGTGTATGTAAACTTCCGACTTCAACTGTACATACCTACCTCAATTCCCTCGTACCCCAGCACATCGACTCTGTAACTGATACCCCATGTCTATTGCCAGGTTATCGTTACTCACTGTGTATTTATTATTACTTTTATCATTAATACATTTTATAATTGTTTTATTTTCTATTATTTCTCTATTTTCTGTCTCTCTGCATTGTTCTGAAGGATCCGTAAGTAAGCATGTCCCTGTTAGTCGTCATCTGTTCTTTACGAAGCATGTAACGAATACAATATTATTCTATTTGATATCATTTTAAACGGTTCTCTTGCTTTTCTGAAGTTGTAGTCTTTTAAAAAGCATGTTCGACCATGTAAAGTTGATGTAAGCTCTTATTGATAGTGAAAAGAACATGTGCTTCATACCATTTCGATTTTGCTGTTTGTCTGCGAAGGTCTGGAAAAAATTAAGTGCCATCATACAATATGTTTCTGTAATATAATATACATCTTTATTGTAGGCCTACCACATGCAGTCCGCACAGGAAATGTCACCAGAAAATATTGATAACTGTCCAACTGTTGAAATTGTTTTCAACACCAAAGTGCTAAAGTTTGAATGTTAAGGGATTTTTTACTTGTTAAATTCAGTACCCTGGTTCGGTTTCCTGAAACATTTGTGATAATTCTACAGGATACGTCTTGCTTTCACAAGACCAGAAAATAACAGTTTCAGTGTGCGATTAGCAAAATGCACATACATAACACTAGCAAGCTAGCTGTTTTACAATGGGAAAAAAAGTTCCAAGCGAATCACACTGCCACATCACAATATCTGGTACTCTGGTCCTAGACTCGCTACTCAAGCAGTTCCAAGGATTTGTGTCAGCCAGGGCTGGTTGCGTTTCACATATACTTTGTAGTTCGGATCAGGGTACCAGGCCCTCCAGGATCCAGATCATACAGGGAATAATTGAAAGCGCTCTAAAACATTTTCCACGTTTTGTTGTGTTACAGCTTGAATTTAAAATGGATTACATTTCGTTTTCTTGTCATTGGCCTCCACAAAATACCCCATAATGTCAAATTGGAATGACGTTTTTCATTTTTGGGGGACAAATTAATTACTAATAAAAAGCGGAAATCTCTTGAGTCAATAATTATTTTGTTATGCCATTTGTTATGGCAACCCTAAATAACTTCAGGAGCAAAAAGTTGCTTAACAAGTCACATAATAAGTTGCATGGACTCACTCTGTGTGCAATAGTAGTGTTTAACATGATTTTTGAGTGACTACCTCATATCTGTACCCCCCACATACAATTATATGTAAGGTCCCTCAGTCAAGCAGTGAATTTTTTACAAGACTCCACAAAGACCAGGGAGGTTTTTCCAATGCCTCGCAAAGAAGGGAAGCTATTGGTACATGGGTACAAAAAAAGAAGACATTGAATATCCCTTTGAGAATGGTGAAGTTATTCATTACACTTTGGGTGGTGTATCAATACACCCAGTCACTACAAAGATACAGGCTTCCTTCCTAACTCAGTTGCCGAAGAGGAAGGAAACCGCTCAAGGATTTCACGATGAGGCCAATGTTGACATTAGAACAGTTATAAAGTTTAATGGCTGTGATCAACAACATTGTGCTTACTCCAGAATACTAACCTAATTGACAGCATGAAAAGAAGGAAGCCTGTACAGAATACAAATATTCCAACAAGGCACTAATACTGTGAAAAATGTGGCAAAGCAATGTCATGAATACAAAGTGTTATGTTTGCGGCAAATCCAATACAACACATGACTGAGAACCACTGTCCATTTTTTCAAGCAAATGGTGGCTGCATCTTCAAGAAGACGGTTGAATGTTCCTGATTGGCCGAGTTACAGTCTTGACTTAAATCTGCTTGAAAATCTATGACAAGACCTTAAAATGGTTGTCTAGCAATGATCAACAACCAATTTGAAAGAGCTTTTTTTTACCTTTACTTAACTAGGCAAGTCAGTTAAGAACAGATTCATATGTACGATGACTGCCTACCCCGGCCAAACCCGGACGACACTGGGCCAATTGTACGCTGCCCTATGGGACTCCCAATCACGGCCAGTTGTGATACAGCCTGGAATCGAACCAGGGTCTGTAGTGACGCCTCTAGCTTTGAAATGAAAGAATTAAAAAAATAATAATGGGTATATTTTGCACGATCCAGGTGTGCAAAGCTCAGAGACTTACCCAGGAAGACTCACAGCTGGGAGTGTTACTAAAGGGGATTCTAACATGTATTGACTCAGAGGTTGAATACTTATCAAATCAAGATTTATTTGTGTTTTATTTTTCATGTTTATTTTTAAAATTTTAGAATTTGTCTTCCACTTTCACATTACAGAGTATTTTGTGTAGATTGTTGACACATTCTTTTTTAATTAAGTACATTTGAATCCCACTTTGTAACACAACAAAATGTGGAGCAAGTCAAGGGGTGTGAATACTTTCTGAAGGCACTGCACATAAAAAAATATATAACAGGTAGCAACATCATCAGTGCCTTAATTTAAAAAAGCTGAGCACACAAAAAATGGTGCTATCCCAGTCCAAACAAATGGTACAACGGGGATCCTGAATCCAATGACGTTATAACGTCACAGTTACTGTAGCTCCTCTTACTGGCATAGAGAAAGACAGTCTGTTAGGTGTGTTAGCAGTCATTCTAATCCCATTCTTAAGAAAGCGCTGCATAGCACAGACAACTCATATGCTATCCCCTCGATGAGCAAAGATATAGAAGAAATGATGAAAAATAAACATAATACATACATCTCAGGCAAGCTATCTCATTCATGGCATTTGAAGGAAAGTACCTGGATTTCAATGGAGTGGCTCCTGCCTTTATTCATCTATAGGTTAGGATCTCTCTGCTTCGCTGCACTGTCAGACATTTCCATGTGGGAGGAGTTCACCTACTGACTGCATTAAGAGAGACTGTTAAATCACACACCTTGTCTATTACACACACACACACACACACACACACACACACACACACACACACACACACACAGGTGAATCTCTACTTCGTACTACTCTGGACCCCTCCAATGTCCAATAGTCAGGGTTCAGAGGTCAAGTCTCAGATTGTGTTAAGGATGATGATAATGATAATGATGATGATTATTATGGAGGTTGTGATATATGTTTTCTGTAAGTAACTTAGTATACTTTCTTGTTCTAATCAAATCTAACATTCCCCCATTTATCAGATTAATGTTGGGTCTCAGTAGTAATTTCCTGAAAAAAGTTATTTCTCCACAATTATACTTTTGGAATGAGCAATGTCCCATTAGGGATTTTAAGCCATTTACATAGATGATTCCAGTAATGCCATGCAAATATAATTTAATTCAAAGTTAATTCGGCTGCATTACTTTTTAATAAAGAAATGATAAATTATAATCTCTGCAATTTAATCTATTTCTGCTCTTTCCTGCACTGCAATGTGTCCACTCATTGTCTTTCTAATAATTGGGAGAGAGGGAGAGAGAGGTAAAAATGTTATCTTATATTTAAATCTGTTATCTCAAAGCCGGGTTTAGATTCAGATGGAAATAAAGAGTGGTATAAATTGATTTCATAGTTAGTCTCATGTGGATATGGAGTGGCCTCTCCAGCCGTTTAGCCTCCAGTATTTTCTATCCTTTCATTTAGGTAGAGATTTTGCTTTTGATATTGTATTGATTTCCTCTAGAACTGCTTACGTACTTCTTTTGAACTTAATTTGTCAGGTATAACGTGAGATCTTCCAAGTGCAATATGCAGTACAGTATACGTGTACTCAAGAGGCCTGGAACACTTCAGTACATTCTGAGTCACGGCTGTATGTACGGATATTGTTCGAACTCAGACAGCTCCTTGGGCTGTGAATATAGGACGTTTGTAACTAACGATGACATTCAGTTCTACTGTATGGAATGAAGTATTTAGGGCGACACGTACTGTACCTTCTGATACCCTGGGCTGTGTATGGATATGCGTTCAAATTCTAACGTCACAGGCTGTGAGTGTACTGTGTGAGTAAAGATGAGTTCACTTAGTGGGGGCTGAACAGTGAAGCGGTACAGTGGTCTAGTCATTTATCCACTCAGACCAGGGTGGCGATGGGCTGTGTTTCATACTAATGCCGACTTGGCCGCGGCCCTTCTCATTGGCCCGATTATATGCTAAGCTGCTAATTAGCACATAGTCTGGGCTGTCATTACCGTCAGCAAGGCTGACAGCTCCCTAACCAGCCTTTCTACCAGGCTGCATAGGGACCAGACAGAACACTTAGCTACTATGAGGGCTCTAAGCAGGCTATTCATTTCACTTGAACCAGGTTGTGCATAGATCTTTTGCCATGTTGTTTATTGCTGTAACCAGGCGTTGTACAAAACTGTAAATTGGCTGTATCCAGGCTGCATTGGGTTTGAACCAGGCTGAATACTGTAACCCACTATAACCAGGCTATAGCCAGGCCTCAATACAGGAAGTGATTTGAATTTAAAATGAAATAAAAACGGAACAACTTTTGAAATAGATAGCTTCTCCTTTTCATCTTATTGAGAAGTCATTGGAAATGGATGTCTTTTTTTCAATTATTGACTTGGAATTTCAGTTGAATTCCTAAATTGACAGACTTCAACTACAATTGACCCAACCCTAGTGGGAGATTTGTATGATTTTTGTGTACTGGATTTGAATAAGAAGGATAGTATTTAACCAGGCTGTCTACTGCTGTAACTTGGCAGTGCACTTGAAGAAGCCACATCTGAACACTTCTAATCATAACCGCTACAGCTGCTCTCTCCTATGAGCCTGCAGAATAGACAATAACGCTCTTTTGTCCAACAGGAAACAATTACATTTCAACAAATCATCTTAAGAGGCTTCTTTTATTTATGGAATTGACCATTCTTCTAAGTGACTATGTAAAGCATAAAGGATGTTAATGCCATTAGTCGAACAAAGCCTAATCAAACAATAATATGTATTTTAAATTGTGGTTAAAAAAAGATTGGACATTGGGTGCTGCATATCCACTTAAAAACATATGCTAGTCAGAAGCAAGGACAAAAGATCAAACGTTGATTATATTCCAAAGCTCATTTTCTCAAAGATCATAATTGATTGGTTGATTATGCTTGTTCTTCCTACCTCAGAGGAGTTTCTTTAATAGCTTTATAATGCTGCTACAGACCTAGACGTGTAAAACTGAACCAATTAGAATGGTAATAGGGTCTAATTAACAAAAAAAAAAGATTTTCAATATAAAAGGAAGAGATAGCGAATTTGATTATTTAGATATTCATGAACTTTTTTTCCCTCCCATCCAGGAACCTTGCTCCCTTCATTTTGATGCATATTTTATCATCACAGAAACATCACAATAAACGCAGACCTGAGAAAGGCTGTGGACATGACAGTAGCAAAGCCTTTCTTCTTCTCTAGGATATGTTCTTTTTAAACTCCATTGTTTTAAAGGAATGAATAAATGCATAATGGCCACACAAAAGATGGAAATCGGTTTTATTTCAGAAGGATCAGGAGGTCAATTTGATGTTTTTCTTGTCTATTGATCTTTTTATGAAAATAATTTAGACAAATAAAATACAATTCAGAATATAATCACATCAATAGTATGATTATACTGTAAATTCAAATGCAAACTTGCAGTTGTAGTAGAGTAAATGTTAAGCAGGCATTCATCAATAATTTGCAGCCATAGTGTGAGACAGACTAGGATCCCCGCTTAGCAGCTGTTCTCTCTCTCTCTCTCTCTCTCTCTCTCTCTCTCTCTGTCTCTCTCTCTCTCTCTCTCTCTCTCTCTCTCTCTCTCTCTCTCTCTCTCTCTCTCTCTCTATCTCTCTCTCTCCTCTCGCCTCAGGTCAGGTTAGAAGCTCCACTTAAGGCTCACACCACTGTGCCTGATCACCATACGTCTGTGTGTGTGTGCGCATCTTTGCATATGCACCTCTCTGTGTCTGTGTGTATGCCTGGTGTGTGGTGTGTTGCAATGTCACATCCTGATATCATTGTTGCTCCTGGCTAAAGTGTGCCACTGTATCAAGATGAAAACAAAACCAAAAGTGAGTGGAGGGGACATCAGGTAGCTGAAGCGCCCCAGAAATGGGAGGGGGAGCCTGCAGGCTGGCCATATGTTAACCTCAGGGAAAGCAGGTTTTCTGTTTACCTAGTTTACTCAGGGTCATGTCAGATTAATCTATGCAGAGCAGCAACATGGCTCCAGTGCCAAAACACCAAACATTCCTCCTTCTTAGCCTCACCTCTTTTACTCTCTGTAACCTCCCCTCTCTGTCCCTGCAGCTCCTTCTCCCTCTCATTCTGCTCACCCCTTTACGTTTTCTACTTCTTCCCTCCTTCCTCTCTCCCCCTTTCAACTAATGTTCTTCTCTTCCTCTTCCTATTTATTCAAATCATAATAATGGAGGGGGGTTAGATAGAGATTCATTTCCTCATAGAGATGAATCCTGGTCAGGTCACATACTGTAGCTCAGGATCAACTCCCACAGTGGTCAGGTGGGTAGATGGTCTGTTGGCTACAAGGTCTGCCCTCTGTGTGTGTGTGTGTGTGTGTGTGTGTGTGTGTGTGTGTGTGTGTGTGTGTGTGTGTGTGTGTGTGTGTGTGTGTGTGTGTGTGTGTGTGTGTGTGTGTGTGTGTGTGTGCTATTGTTGGCGTGGGGCTAACCAGGGTCTCCCTCGCGTGCAGTAACAGGTGTTTACATGTGCCCGCTGGCACCCTGCCACCGCTCTACAGCCAGCCGCCATCTTGGCAGCCTGTTCCCCATGAACCCGCCACCCCCCTAATCTCAGCTCTCAGCACTACTAATCGATTTACACACCACTCAGAGTGAGGTCAGACGCAACACACGATACATATACCTGTCTGCCTGTCTGTCTGTCCGTCTAAACATTCAAATGTTTCTGCATTTACCCCTTTATTTACCTCTGTAGTAAATAGCCGGTGTGTGTTTATATTCAAGCCGAGGGAGTACAGTAGACAGGCTTTGAGGGTGCTGGTAGGGTGGGGTTACTGCAGTGGCTGCCATGTGTGGAGCAGAGATACGGTCAAAGGGCCAGCCTGTGTTCAATCTCTCCCCACACTTCCTGAGAGGCAGGGGGATGTGTGGAGGGCGAGGAGCTGTGTCCCCAGTAACGTCAGAACCGTCAGCCCCCCAGCCTCCCACCCGCTCTTTTTCCATTTCAGATGCAAAGCCAGGGTGAAGCGGGCCATGCATATAGTCACAGCAGCAATCTCATCTATGTTCAATCTGTCATGCTCCTGCCTTTCATTATTCTTATGCAGAGAGATAGCGTAGAGTCATATTTTATAGACAGGGAGGCATGCGGCAACGCGGGGCCTGGCCATGCTCTGGCCAGGCAGAAGTGTCACTCTACTCCATGCGTATCTAGGTCAAGGCAGAAGAGAGGGAAAGAGGGGTGAGAGATGGAATAAAGCTCCTGGTGTATCTGGGAGGAAAATGAACTGATGAAATCATTGAAATGTGGTTCGGGCTGAGGGAGGGAGGGAAGGAGGCCTGGTCAGTGTACACTCCTCCATTTGTGATGGGCAGCCTGGGGCCTAGGGACGGTAGGGAGCACAGAGAGCCCATCTTGCACAGCTACACAAAGGCTCCCAATATGGAATCATATGCATGCATGGTGCTGTTGCTGAATATGTAAAAGTGAGAGCAGGGCCCAAATGAAGGAGAGGATGGATGGATGGTTGGAGAGATGGATGGATGGTTGGAGAGATGGATGGATACTCCAGGGCCAGGCTATATTCCTCTGTCATCTCTGTTGCCTGACTGCCTCCCTGTTCACTGCACTAGAATGATTGGGTCCTGGCCTGGAGAGAATGGCTGCAGTTTTACATATATACATACAGTATATCAGCTGTGTGTGTGTGTGTGTGTGTGTGTGTGTGTGTGTGTGTGTGTGTGTGTGTGTGTGTGTGTGTGTGTGTGTGTGTGTGTGTGTGTGTGTGTGTGTGTGTGTGTGTGTGTGACACCTAGATGTCAGTGTAGCATTCGGTGTCTGTCATTGAGACAGCGGAGGTGGGGTTAAGGTGACCTGTTTTAAATATAGACAGTGTCATGACAACATGCCGAGCTCGACTTATAAAGCACATTTGCATTACATTCCTTTCATGCTCTTCCCCCTCCTTTTTTTCTCTCTCCTCAGAGACAGGGAGAGGAGACAGGTTGTTTCTCCTTCGTCTCGGGTGTTGAAAAGCTGAATGTGTCATGTACTGCTTAGCTGGACACAAATGGAGACACATTCAAACACATGAGTGAACTATAGAGTACAGCAACAAGAAACAACCCTTTGTCAGGTGTTGTTCAGTGACAGTAAAATAGCATAAATATCCAGTGCATTCGGAAAGTATTCAGACCACCTCACTTTTTCCATATTTTGTTCCTTCACAGCCTTGTTCTAAAATGGATTAAATATTTGTTTTCCTCATCAATCTACACACAATAACCCATAATGACAAAGCCAAAACAGTTTTTCAGACATTTTTGCTCATTTATTTCAAATTAAAAACTGAAATGTCACATTTACTTAAGTATTACGACCCATGATGGTGGCAGCATCATGCTGTGGGGATGTTTTTCAGCGGCAGGGACTGGGAGACTAATCAGGATCAAGGAAAAGATGAACAGAGCAAAGCACAGAGAGATCCTTGATGAAAAACTTCTCCAGCGAGCTCAGGACCTCAGACTGGGGTGAAAGTTCACCTTCCAACAGGGCAACAACCCTAAGCACACAGCCAAGAGAATGTAAGAAACTCCCCAAATACAGGTGTGCCAAGCTTGTAGTGTCATACCCAAGAAGACTCGAGGCTGTAATCACTGCCAAAGGTGTCTCAACAAAATACTGAGTAAAGGGTCTGAATACTTACAGTACCAGTCAAAGGTTTGGACACACCTTCACATTCAAGGGTTTTCTTTATTTTTACTATTTTCTATATTGTAGAATAATAGTGAAGACATCAAAACTATGAAATAACACATATGGAATCATGTAGTAACCCAAAAAAGTATTAAACAAATCAAAGTATACAAGCTTCATGAGGTAGTCACCTAGAATGCATTTGAATTAACAAGTGTGTCTTGTTAAAAGTTAAATAGTGGAATATCTTTCCTTCTTAATGCATTTGAGTTGTGATAAGGTAGGGGTAGTATACAGAAGATATCCCTATTTGGTAAAAGACAAGCCCATATTATGGCAATAACAGCTCAAATAAGCAAAGAGAAATGACAGTCCATCATTACTTTAAGACATGAAGGTCAGTCAATCTGGAAATTGCAGTCGCAAAAACCATCAAGTGCTATATTGAAACTGGCTCTCATGAGGACCGCCACAGCAAAGGAAGATGCAGAGTTACCTCTGCTGCAGAGGATAAGTTCATTAGTTACCAGCCTCAGAAATGGCAGTAACCCAAAAGAATTGTAACCAAAAAAGTGTTAAACAAATCAAAATATATTTTATATTTGAGATTCTTCAAAGGCCTTGATGACAGCTTTGCACACTCTTGGCATTCTCGAAACCAGCTTCACCTGGAATGCTTTTCCAAGTCTTGAAGGAGTTCCCACATATGCTGAGCACTTATTGGCTGCTTTTCCTTCACTCTGCGGTCCAACTCATCCGAAAACATCTCAATTGGGTTGAGGTCAGGTGATTGTGGAGGCCAGGTCATCTGATGCAGCGCTCCATCACTCTCCTTCTTGATCAAATAGCCCTTACACAGCCTGGAGGAGTGTTGGGACATTGTCCTGTTGAAAAATAAATTATATTCCCACTAAGCTCAAACCAGATGGGATGGCGTATCGCTGTAGAATGCTGTGGTAGCCAAGCTGGTTAAGTGTATCTTGAATTCTAAATAAATCACTGACTGTGTCACCAGCGGTTGGTAACCAAAAATCTCAAATTTGAACTCATCAGACCAAAGGACAAATTTACACCGGTCTAAAGTCTATTGCTCATGTTACTTGGCCCAAGCAAGTCTCTTCTTATTGGTTTCCTTAAGTAGTGGTTTCTTTGCAGTAAATAGACCATGAAGGCCTGATTCTCCTCTGAACAGGTGATATTGAGATGTGTCTTACTTGAACTCTGTGAAGCATTTATTTGATCTGCAATTTCTGAGGCTCTAACTCTAACTCTTACATCCGCAGAGGTAACTCTAATGAACTTATCTTCTGTAGCGGAGGTTAACTCTGGGTTTTTCTTTCCTGTCGCGAGAGCCAGTTTCATTATAGCGCTTGATGGTTTTTGCGACTGCACTTTCAAAGTTCTTGAAATTTTCCGGATTGACTGACCTTCATGTCTTAAAGTAATGATGGACTGTTGTTTCTCTTTGCTTATTTGAGCTGTTCTTGCCATAATATGGACATGTCTTTTACCAAATAGGGATATCTTCTGGATACTACCCCTACCTTATCACAACTCAAATGCATTAAGAAGGAAAGCAATTCCACTATTTAACTCTTAACAAGACACACTTGTTAATTCAAATGCATTCTAGGTGACTACCTCATGAAGCTTGTATATTTTTATTTGTTTTATACTTTTTTGTTTACTACATGATTCCATATGTGTTATTTCATAGTTTTGATGTCTTCACTATTATTTGACAATATAGAAAATAGTAAAAATAAAGAAAAACCCTTGAATGAGTAGGTGTGTCCAAACTTTTGACTGGTACTGTATGTAAATGTGATATTTCAGTTTTTGCTTTGTTATTATGTGGTAATGTGTGTAGATTGATGAGTGAAAAAAAACGATTTCATCAATATTAGAATAAGGCTGTAACGTAACAAAATGTGAAAAAAGTCAAGGGGTCTGAATACTTTCTGAAGGCACTGTAGTTTTACTTGTGTACTTGTTCATGTTTTTTTTCACACTCTAACATTGACAGTTTTTCATTGGCATCTAAAAAAAAAAAAGTACTGTTATTTTACCAGGTAAGTTGACTGAGAACACATTCTCATTTACAGCAACAACCTGGGGAATAATTACAGGGGAGAGGAGGGGGATGAATGAGCCAATTGTAAACTGGGTATGATTAGGTGGCCGTGATGGTATGAGGGCCAGATTGGGAATTTAGCCAGGACACCGGGGTTAACACCCCTACTCTTACAATAAGTGCAATGGGAGCTTTATTGACCTCAGAGAGTCAGGACACCTGTTTAACATCCCATCTGAAAGACAGCACCATACACAGGGCAGTGTCCCCAATCAATGCCCTGGGGCATTGGGATATTTTTTAGACCAGAGCAAAGAGTGCCTCCTACTGGCCCTCCAACACAACTTCCAGCAGCATCTGGTCCCCCATCCAGGGACTGACCAGGACCAACCCTGCTTAGCTTCAGAAGCAAGCCAGCAGTGGGATGCAGGGTGATATGCTGCTGGCAGCAGCATTTGAATGTACACACTTATTTTTTTCTCTCGATATTTGAGTTATACAAACTCAGTTTCTTTAGTTCACCATTCTTTAGTTCACAATTGTGTTATATAAGGAATGTTTTCAAATGTGCACATGTAGAAGTACAATAGATGTGATTTAATGCCTTTTGATTGGTGGTTTGGAAGCATTAAACGCTGCCACCTTCCTGAAACTAAATGCTATTCATCATTAGACCATTACCAGCCTATACACATCTCAACAAGTAGTATATGTCTCCCAATTACACTGACCCTCAACAGTTTATTTTCCATGCAGATTCATTCAGTAAGATGAACAGTATTTTTCCTTTCTCCCTGACAGGTTTGAATATGTTTTCAGCATTAGTGTTGTCAGAGTCACAATCCTTTCAAGGAAACCACATCAGAACCTGTCAATTCAAAAGCTGTACTTAGTGTATTATGGAGTTTTAAATGTATAGCACCACAGCAGATAAGGTAAATGGATACCTACCTTGAATTCCTTCTTTGTGTTTTGAAATGGCTGTCCTCCAACATTTTAACATTTTACATTTCAGACATTTAGCAGACGCTCTTATCCAGAGTGGTTTACAGTTAGGGCATTTATCTTCAGATAGCTGGGTGGGACAACCACATATCACAGGCATAGTAGGTACACTTTTCCTCAGTAACGTAGTTATCAGTAAAATCAGAGCTAGAAAGGGGTGATGAAGGGGATTATTTAAGACACTCTGGGAAGAGGTTGGGTTTCAGGTGCTTTTGGGAATATGCACAGGGACTCTGCTGTCCTTGCTTCAGGGGAAGCTGGTTCCACCATCAGGCTGCTAGGACAGAAGTGCTTGGACTGGGCTGAGGGGGACCTGCCATCCCCTAGGGGTGGGAAGGCCAAGAGACCAGAGGTGGCAGAACTGAGTGCTTGGGTTGGGGTGTAGGGTTTGAGCACAGCCAATGTTATGCATATATAGCCAATGTGATTCATAAATACATTTTATATTTTAGTCATTTAGCAGACACTCTTATCCAGAGCAACTTACAGTAGTGAATGCATACATTTCATACATTTTTTTCTCCATACTGGTCCCCCATGGGAATCGAACCCACAACCCTGGCGTTGCAAACACCATGCTCTACCAACTGAGCCAACATAGCTTCAGCAAGTGAGTCAAACCACTAAAACATAAACACATATTATGCCAATGTTATCTCTTCTGTCAGTACTGTATTAGATTTAAATAGTTCCATCCAGTTCCATCTTTGTGTGCTACATTAGCATCAGTTAGAATAAGATTCAGTAGATGTAATAATCAAGCCCTCCATCTCAGCCCCCCCGCCGGTCCGTCAGTCAGCCCACAGCTGTCTATCGCTGCACTTGACACATCAGAGTAATTCAACACAAGCCCTATCCTAGAGAGAGAGAAAAGAAAGAGAGATACAGAAAGAGCGAGAGAGAGAGAGAGAGAGAGAGAGAGAGAGAGAGAGAGAGAGAGAGAGAGAGAGAGAGAGAGAGAGAGAGAATGAGTAACTGTGTGCGTCTATAAATATACTAGTGTGGAGTCGGAAGCATTTAACACAGTTCAGATGGCAGAGGGTGTGTGTGGGGGCGGGGGGGACCCAACAGAGGATGTCATGACAGGTCATCTCTACAGACCCAACAGAGGATGTCATGACAGGTCATCTGTACAGACCCAACAGAGGATGTCATGACAGGTCATCTTTACAGACCCAACAGAGGATGTCATGACAGGTCATCTCTACAGACCCAACAGAGGATGTCATGACAGGTCGTCTCTACAGACCCAACAGAGGATGTCATGACAGGTCATCTCTACAGACCCAACAGAGGATGTCTTGACAGGTCATCTTTACAGACCCAACAGAGGATGTCATGACAGGTCATCTTTACAGACCCAACAGAGGATGTCATGACAGGTCATCTTTACAGACCCAACAGAGGATGTCATGACAGGTCATCTGTACAGACCCAACAGAGGATGTCATGACAGGTCATCTCTACAGACCCAACAGAGGATGTCATGACAGGTCATCTGTACAGACCCAACAGAGGATGTCATGACAGGTCATCTTTACAGACCCAACAGAGGATGTCTTGACAGGTCATCTTTACAGACCCAACAGAGGATGTCATGACAGGTCATCTCTACAGACCCAACAGAGGATGTCATGACAGGTCGTCTCTACAGACCCAACAGAGGATGTCTTGACAGGTCATCTCTACAGACCCAACAGAGGATGTCATGACAGGTCATCTGTACAGACCCAACAGAGGATGTCATGACAGGTTATCTTTACAGACCCAACAGAGGATGTCTTGACAGGTCATCTTTACAGACCCAACAGAGGATGTCATGACAGGTCATCTCTACAGACCCAACAGAGGATGTCATGACAGGTCATCTCTACAGACCCAACAGAGGATGTCTTGACAGGTCATCTTTACAGACCCAACAGAGGATGTCATGACAGGTCATCTTTACAGACCCAACAGAGGATGTCATGACAGGTCATCTTTACAGACCCAACAGAGGATGTCATGATAGGTCATCTTTACAGACCCAACAGAGGATGTCATGACAGGTCATCTTTACAGACCCAACAGAGGATGTCATGACAGGTCATCTTTACAGACCCAACAGAGGATGTCATGACAGGTCATCTCTACAGACCCAACAGAGGATGTCATGACAGGTCATCTCTACAGACCCAACAGAGGATGTCATGACAGGTCGTCTCTACAGACCCAACAGAGGATGTCATGACAGGTCATCTCTACAGACCCAACATAGGATGTCTTGACAGGTCATCTTTACAGACCCAACAGAGGATGTCATGACAGGTCATCTTTACAGACCCAACAGAGGATGTCATGACAGGTCATCTTTACAGACCCAACAGAGGATGTCATGACAGGTCATCTGTACAGACCCAACAGAGGATGTCATGACAGGTCATCTTTACAGACCCAACAGAGGATGTCTTGACAGGTCATCTTTACAGACCCAACAGAGGATGTCATGACAGGTCATCTCTACAGACCCAACAGAGGATGTCATGACAGGTCATCTGTACAGACCCAACAGAGGATGTCATGACAGGTCATCTCTACAGACCCAACAGAGGATGTCTTGACAGGTCATCTTTACAGACCCAACAGAAGATGTCATGACAGGTCATCTGTACAGACCCCACAGAGGATGTCATGACAGGTCATCTTTACAGACCCAACAGAGGATGTCTTGACAGGTCATCTTTACAGACCCAACAGAGGATGTCATGACAGGTCATCTCTACAGACCCAACAGAGGATGTCATGACAGGTCATCTGTACAGACCCAACAGAGGATGTCATGACAGGTCATCTGTACAGACCCAACAGAGGATGTCATGACAGGTCATCTGTGCAGACCCAACAGAGGATGTCATGACAGGTCATCTTTACAGACCCAACAGGGGATGCCATGACAGGTCATCTCTACAGACCCAACAGAGGATGTCATGACAGGTCGTCTGTACAGACCCAACAGAGGATGTCATGATAGGTCATCTGTACAGACCCAACAGAGGATGTCATGACAGGTCATCTGTACAGACCCAACAGAGGATGTCATGACAGGTCATCTTTACAGACCCAACAGAGGATGTCATGACAGGTCATCTCTACAGACCCAACAGAGAATGTCATGACAGGTCATCTCTACAGACCCAACAGAGGATGTCATGACAGGTCATCTCTACAGACTCAACAGAGGATGTCATGACAGGTCATCTCTACAGACCCAACAGAGGATGTCATGACAGGTCATCTCTACAGACCCAACAGAGAATGTCCTGACAGGTCATCTCTACAGACCCAACAGAGGATGTCATGACAGGTCATCTCTACAGACCCAACAGAGGATGTCATGACAGGTCATCTCTACAGACCCAACAGAGAATGTCCTGACAGGTCATCTCTATAGACCCTACAGAGGATGTCTTGACAGGTCATCTTTACAGACCCAACAGAGGATGTCATAACAGGTCATCTCTATAGACCCAACAGAGGATGTCATGACAGGTCATCTCTACAGACCCAACAGAGGATGTCATGACAGGTCATCTCTACAGACCCAACAGAGGATGTCATGACAGGTCATCTCTACAGACCCAACAGAGAATGTCCTGACAGGTCATCTCTATAGACCCTACAGAGGATGTCTTGACAGGTCATCTTTACAGACCCAACAGAGGATGTCATAACAGGTCATCTCTATAGACCCTACAGAGGATGTCTTGACAGGTCATCTCTACAGACCCAACAGAGGATGTCATGACAGGTCATCTCTACAGACCCAACAGAGGATGTCTTGACAGGTCATCTTTACAGACCCAACAGAGGATGTCATGACAGGTCGTCTCTACAGACCCAACAGAGGATGTCTTGACAGGTCATCTTTACAGACCCAACAGAGGATGTCTTGACAGGTCATCTTTACAGACCCAACAGAGGATGTCATGACAGGTCATCTCTACAGACCCAACAGAGGATGTCATGACAGGTCATCTGTACAGACCCAACAGAGGATGTCATGACAGGTCATCTCTACAGACCCAACAGAGGATGTCTTGACAGGTCATCTTTACAGACCCAACAGAGGATGTCATGACAGGTCATCTGTACAGACCCCACAGAGGATGTCATGACAGGTCATCTTTACAGACCCAACAGAGGATGTCTTGACAGGTCATCTTTACAGACCCAACAGAGGATGTCATGACAGGTCATCTCTACAGACCCAACAGAGGATGTCATGACAGGTCATCTGTACAGACCCAACAGAGGATGTCATGACAGGTCATCTGTACAGACCCAACAGAGGATGTCATGACAGGTCATCTGTACAGACCCAACAGAGGATGTCATGACAGGTCATCTTTACAGACCCAACAGAGGATGCCATGACAGGTCATCTCTACAGACCCAACAGAGGATGTCATGACAGGTCGTCTGTACAGACCCAACAGAGGATGTCATGACAGGTCATCTGTACAGACCCAACAGAGGATGTCATGACAGGTCATCTGTACAGACCCAACAGAGGATGTCATGACAGGTCATCTTTACAGACCCAACAGAGGATGTCATGACAGGTCATCTCTACAGACCCAACAGAGAATGTCATGACAGGTCATCTCTACAGACCCAACAGAGGATGTCATGACAGGTCATCTCTACAGACCCAACAGAGGATGTCATGACAGGTCATCTCTACAGACCCAACAGAGGATGTCATGACAGGTCATCTCTACAGACCCAACAGAGAATGTCCTGACAGGTCATCTCTACAGACCCAACAGAGGATGTCATGACAGGTCATCTCTATAGACCCTACAGAGGATGTCTTGACAGGTCATCTTTACAGACCCAACAGAGGATGTCATAACAGGTCATCTCTATAGACCCAACAGAGGATGTCATGACAGGTCATCTCTACAGACCCAACAGAGGATGTCATGACAGGTCATCTCTACAGACCCAACAGAGAATGTCCTGACAGGTCATCTCTATAGACCCTACAGAGGATGTCTTGACAGGTCATCTTTACAGACCCAACAGAGGATGTCATAACAGGTCATCTCTATAGACCCTACAGAGGATGTCTTGACAGGTCATCTCTATAGACCCAACAGAGGATGTCATGACAGGTCATCTCTACAGACCCAACAGAGGATGTCTTGACAGGTCATCTTTACAGACCCAACAGAGGATGTCATGACAGGTCGTCTCTACAGACCCAACAGAGGATGTCTTGACAGGTCATCTTTACAGACCCAACAGAGGATGTCATGACAGGTCATCTCTACAGACCCAACAGAGGATGTCTTGACAGGTCATCTGTACAGACCCAACAGAGGATGTTACACTATTACGTACAGTACATACACCTGCTCCTACCTGTATCTTGTTTTCAGCGAGGCCCACACTATAGGAGACTACCGCTCCAGCCTTCCCACTCTTTGTATTACGCAAAGCCTGTTAATTGAATATTGATATGTGTATCTTTGATGTTAAATAGTATATTGTAGAAGGATAGCGTGTTATGCTACATATCCTCATTCCATTAGCTTGTTATGGGTGGACAGATTTCAGTGTATTTGGGGTCATTGTCCACTTAAACTGTTTGGGCCAAAGCAGGCTAGTTTGAATTAATGATGGGATGAGACCCGACTCTGACATGGCTTGTATTAGAGCAGCCTCTCTCTCTCTCACTGTTTGGTTCATTTTTTAAACTTTTGAGCAAATACATTTTTTTCTCTTCTGTGAGGTGGATATGAAACGGGCAAGCTGTTCTGTTTCCACAGGTAGAGAGATGTATCCTTCGGAATAGAGGTTTGGATGACATTTTGATTTGTTGACCTTGATTAATGTTCAAAGCTACATTATTCCTGAAGTCTCTTTAATAACATTCTCTTAATCACAAAAAGTAATGAGCTGTCTATGTCGTTCTTAGGCCTCCGCAGAAGGAAAGTGTCCGAATTGTGTTTCTTGATAAGGTACTTGTTCCAAATAACCATCAACACTGACTATAGCTTTTCACAGCCAGAATACATTACTTGTGTTGTTTATTTCCATCCGTGTCTGTCTGCAGGTAAAGATGCAGGTAAAGATGCAGGTAAAGATGCAGGTAAAGATGCAGGTTAACTCGGTCTTATTGGTGTTGTATCCTTGCCTGATGACTCAAATCAAATCAAATGTTATTTGTCACGTGTGCCGAATACAACAGGTGTAGACCTTACAGTGAAATGCTTACTTACAAGCCCTTAACCAACAATGCAGTTTTAAGAAAAATAAGTGTTAAGTAAAAAAAAATGATTAAAAAGAACAAATAATTAAAGAGCAGCAGTAAAATAACCGTAGTGAGGATTTATACAGGGGGTACAGGTACTGAGTCCATGTGTGGGGGCACCGGCTAGTCGAGGTAATTGTGGTAATATGTACGTGTAGGTAGAGTTAAAGTAACTATGTATAGGTAATAAACAGAGAGTAACAGCAGCGTAAAAGAGGGGGTCGGGGGGGTATGACGACAATGCAAAAGCTGTTCAGGAGTCTTATGGCTTGGGAGTAGAAGCTGTTAAGAACCCTTTTGGACCTAGACTTAGCGCTCAAACTGAATTCTTCCGCTGCTCTATGTTCGCCTTATACATTCATTTGTGGTGACGTTAAATGAGGGGTGTTGTACAAAACAAAGTCATCCACGGATTGGATCGTCTCTAACCAATCAGAGTATCAAAGCCAATGACACATTTTCAAAATGCTACTTTACCCACGTGTTCTGGCTCTGGCCCAACCCATCGGTTTCTGGGACCAATCAGAACGGTTAGAATGTGTTTGCGTTCTAGAAATCGCTGGGGAGGTACTCAGACTAAAGAAACTAACGTCGGTGGGTGTGGTGTAGCGTTTGGCCGGAGCAAGGAGTTTGGGTAGCCAGGCAAGTTGTATCCTACTCCTCACTTCAGTTCTCTGTCATCAGCCAATGCATTATTGATAGTATGATGCAACCATGCTGAGTGCCTCCCCTTCTATTTCTCCCACACTCTGTCATTCTGTCCCTCAACCCCTGCACCTCTCATTGGGAGATCCTGATAAACTTCCACAGCCACAATGTTCATGTTTTACCTAGTTCACCATGTTTTACCTCCCTCCCCCCCTTTACTGTCCTTCTTCCCCTCACCCTCATACACCCCAAACCTCTCCCCCTCCTCACCCCACCCTCCAGCCTCACCCCCTTCGTCTCCATTCGGCCTGGCTGTCATCAATCTTGCTAAAATGACAGCAGACAGATGTTAGCCTTTGCAAAGATCAAATCCACTGCTCCAGGGCTGCAGAGCACCCGGACTGGTACACACACACACACACACACACACACACACACACACACACACACACACACACACACACACACACACACACACACACACACACACACAGACACACAGACACACACACACACACACACACAGACAGTCATGGCCACAGAGAGGCCACATACGCAGGCCATCACCACAGCAGGACCAGAGAGGTTCCCTGTCTTCCTACCATACCACCTGTTCTAGACTTTTTGCCTCTCTTTCTTTTCCCCTCTCTTTCCAATTCATTCCTTTACTGCCTCCCATCCTTTACCATCTCTCTCTTTCTCTATCTATCTCTCTCTCTCTCTCTCTCTCTGTCTCTTTCTCTCTGTTTCTCTCTCTGTTTCTCTCTGTCTCTCACTCTCTCTCTGTCTCTCTCTCTCTCTGTCTCTCTGTCTCTCTCTGTCTCTCTCTGTCTCTCTCTCTCTCTGTCTCTCTCTCTCTCTCTCTCCATCTCTCTCTCTCTCTCTCTCTCTCTCTCTCTCTCTCTCCATCCCATGCTGCCACCATGACACATACTACCATTCCCTAAATCTATTCTGACAACCAGGGAGGCTGCGGGGGCAGGGTGACAGGGTGAAAGGACAGTCAACACACACACACACACACACACACACACACACACACACACACACACACACACACACACACACAGCTCTCATTTGAACTTTGTGCTGGGGAGCACTATTGATTTTTCTGAGACTGTGTGTCTGTGTCTGTGCTCTGCAGTGTTCTGGTCACTATTTCTGGACCCGTCAAGTCATCTGTGTGTACAGTATGCCGGAGTTGATGTGTGTGTGTGTGTGTGTGTGTGTGTGTGTGTGTGTGTGTGTGTGTGTGTTTGTACTGTCACAGAGCTCTTGTCTCATAGCTAATTTGAGTTTAGGATGATTCAGTCACCCAGGGTAAACTGAGGTGAGTTCTGTCCATGCACACAACCTGTATTGTAGTTATAGACAATTATAGACACAACTTGAGGACTATTTTTATTTATACCTTTATTTAACTAGGCAAGTCAGTCAAGAACAAATTCTTATTTACAATGACAGCCTAGGAACAGTGGGTTAACTGCCTTGTTCAGGGGCAGAAGGACAGATTTTTACCTTGTCAGCTCAGGGATTCAATCTAGCAACCTTTCGGTTACTGGCCCAACGCTTTAACCACTATAACCACGCTCTATAACCTGCCAACTATGATTACAATGTCCTTAGATTATCTGAATAATATAGTCCTACCACATTGTGTTTTCTGATAGAACTACTCACGGTTACAGAAACTGATTCTGACTGTGTTACAAAAAGACGTGGAGAGATGGAGGGATACAGGAGAGCGATATAAGGGCACACAGAGAAAGTAGGTGAGAATAAGAGGGAGAGATGTAAAGAGAAAGAGAGATACTCACCCTAACCGGAGCCAGCCTAATAGACAGATGATTGGTTCACTCCTTCCTCTGTGCGCTCTCTAGACTGTGTTCAAAAAATGAATGATGTCCTGAGATATCTGCTTTTATATCCTTAAACGACCATTAGCCACCACCGATATCCCGATATGAAAGTTGTCATAGAAATGATTGGAGAAGATTGACAGTTATCAAGTATAGGACCTTTTCAAAGTGAATTATTAAGAACCATCATACTAAAATACATTATCCCCAATCATCTCTTTACAAAAGAAGAAATATGTATTATATTCATGTCCAAATTAAACTCTTAGTAAAAAGGAAATAGTTACTATTTAAAACTTTTCAAAAGTGAAGCTCAAAATGAACAATACACCGACACTGCCTTTGATCTATATGAGGGTTGGTGGTGGCAGGTAGCCTAGCATTGGCCAGTAACCGAAAAGTTGGTGGTTCGAATCCCCAAAGTTCTAGGTGAAAACTCTGCCTGTGGCCTTGAGCAAGGAACTTAAGGGCAGGTAGTTTGCCCCCCGGTGATGTGTTGTGCACGCCGCACCACCCTCTGGAGAGCCTTGCAGTTGAGGGCGGTGATGTTGCCGTACCAGGTTGTGACACAGCCCGACAGGATGCTCTCGATTGTGCATCTGTAAAAGTTTGTCAGGGTTTTGGGTGACAAGCGCTGTTGCGCCTTCTTCACCACACTGTCTGTGTGGGTGGACCATTTCAGTTCGTCTGTGATATGTATGCCGAGGAACTTAAAACTTTCCACCTTCTCCACTGCTGTCCTTTCGATGTGGATAAGGGGATGCTCCCCCTGCTGTTTCCTGAAGTGCACGATCATCTCCTTTGTTTTGTTGAGTGAGAGGTTGTTTTCCTGACACCACACTCTGAGTGCCTTCACCTCCGCCCTGTAGGCTGTCTCATCGTTGTTGGTAATCAAGGCTACTACTGTTGTGTCGTCTACAAACTTGATGATTGAGTTGGAGGCATGCATGGTCACGCAGTCGTATGTGAACAGGGAGTACAGAAGGGGGCTGAGCACGCACCCTTGTGGGCCCCAGTGTTGAGGGTCAGCAAAGTGGAGATGTTGTTTCCTACCTTCACCACCTGGGGGCGGCCCGTCAGGAAGTCTAGGACTCAATTGCACAGGGCGGGGTTCAGACCCAGGGCCTCCAGCTTGATGGTGAGCTTGGAGGGTCCTATGATGTTGAATACTGAGCTGTAGTCAATGAACAGCATTCTTACATAGGTATTCCTCTTGTCCAGATGGGATAGGGCAGTGTGCAGTGTGATGGCGATTGCATCGTCTGTAGACCTGTTGGGGCGGTATGCAAACTTAAGTGGGTCTAGGGTAACAGGTAGGGTGGAGGTGATATGATCCTTGACTAGCCTCTCGAAGCACTTCATGATGACAGAAGTGAGTGCTAGTTTAGTTCAGTTACCTTTGCCTTCTTGGTACAGGAACAATGATGGCCATCTGGAAGCATGTGTGGTCAGCAGACTGGGATAGGGACCGGTTGAATATGTCCTTAAACACACCAGCCAGCTGGTCTGCGCATGCTCTGAGGACGTGGCTAGGGATGCCGTCTGGGCCAGCAGTCTTGCGAGGGTTAACACGTTTAAATACTTTACTCATGTCAGCCATGGAGAAGGAGGGGGGGGGCACAGTCCTAGTAAACAGGACGCAATGGTGGCACTGTATCATGCTCAAAGCGGGCAAAGAAGGTGTTTAGTTTGTCTGGAAGCGTGACGTTGGTGTCCGTGACGTGGCTGGATTTGATTTTGTAGTCCGTGATTTTCTGTAGACCCTGCCATGCCACATACATCTTGTGTCTGAGCCGTTGAATTGCGACTCCACCTTGTCCCTGTACTGGCATTTCGCTTGTTTGATATAGCGAGTAGAACTGTCAGATAATCTTTTTTTTATGTGTGGTTCTCATCGTCAATAAAAAAGTGTTCTGAAATTATCAGATTTTCAATAAAACGGTGCTAGAATAACCTAGAGTAGGCCTACATAAACAACTCATTCAGTACCGTTTACATGTTCAGAAACAAAATATTAGTCTACAATGGGATTACTTTCTCATATACGGTGCATTACAGATGTTTTATAACTTGAACTCCCTCTCGCTCACGCACACACACACAAACACACACCCAGCCCCTCACACGCACAAACACAGCGCCTCACACACAAACACACACCCAGCCCCTCACACGCACAAACACAGCGCCTCACACACAAACACACACCCAGCCCCTCACACGCACAAACACAGCGCCTCACACACAAACACACACCCAGCCCCTCACACACAGAGTCCCAGCCTTGCAGTCAGTGTCGGTGTTATCATGTTCCAACAGGAGCAGAGAGCACGCACCTCGGGAATGGAACTCTCCAATACTGTGTGTGCTTACGTGCGTGTACGTGTGTGCACATGTAAGTGCACATGTGTGTGTGCGTGTGTGCGTGTGTGCGTGTGTGCGTGTGTGCGTGTGTGTGTGTGTGTGTGTGTGTGTGTGTGTGTGTGCATCAATAGTACAGTAGTGAGGCTGTGTAGAGGCTTTGACTGGCAGGCTCAGGGTGTGTGAGGTTAGAGCTGGGTTTCCCAGCAGATGTCAGTGAGAGCCAGTGCTGTTGTGACTACACCCCAGAGGAGGGGATGGAACACACACACACACACACACACACACACACACACACACACACACACACACACACACATGCTCCGGACACCACAACTATTTCCACCATTACATCCACCTTGGTCTGTGTCTTGGTCATGGTCCTGTGTGTGTACAAGGGACATACGTGAATGTGTGTGTGAGGAGCAAGAAGACGGTGACTGTGTGAACTATCTGCTGTATATTCTCCTAATGTCTCACACACGTTCACCATACACACACAGAAGGTTTCACGTAAATATATCCTGTAAACTTCTAAAAACAGGGATTTTCAACCAGATGACCTTCTTGTGTACACTATGTTTTTGTATGTAGACCCTTATGTGTGTGCAGTGTCTGGATTTCTCGTGTTGTTAGACCATCTATGGTGAGGATATATTGACCGCTCTTATGTCCTTATGACTAGGGCACAGGGAAGGTGAGACGAATGCCGAGTGCAGGAGAGGAGAACACTGTCACATGGGACTCTGTATTGATTGAGCTCTGACATTGATTAAGCGTCCCTTGATTCACAATGCCATCCCACTCCATATGTGTGCATTAAGTGTGCGTGTGTGTGTGTGTGTGTGTGTGTGTGTGTGCGCGCGCCTTTGTGTGTGAGCCCGTGTGGCTGAGCGCATACATTGTATGGAACCCAGACCCTTTGTGGCTGGCCTAACATTACTATTACTGTCTGTCCAGCCATTGTGGGATATAAAAAGGGTCTCCCCCCTTCACTCCTCACCTTCTTTGTTGACTCTCATGCCTTTGTTTCTATTCATCATTAATCCCTCCGCCTTTCTCTCTCTCTCTCTTGCCCTCTCTTCTTCCGTCCCCCTCTCTCCTCTCTCGCTCCTTGTTCTCTTTCTGTCCTTGTGAACAAGGGCTTGTCATCGGCGGCCCTGTCACTCTCTCCACCATTCAGCCCCTGACACCCCTATGCTCTGATAATTACCCCCCTCCACCCCTCCCTCCATCCCCCCAGCTCTCAGCCTTCAGTATGCCCACACTACCTCCCTCCCGCTCTCTTTACTCTCTCCCTCTTTCTTTCTCCACCCTTTACTCTTCCTTATCTCCTTTCCTTTTCATCCCACCATCTCTCATCCAGTCTCTCTGTCCCTAGCTGTCACAGGCCCTGAGTGAGCTAGGGAGAATCCATGAGGGTCAGGGGCGAGAGGGGATGGGGGTGGTCGGTGTGTGTGTCGGTGTGTGTACATCTAGGCCGTAAGCTGGGGGGGATGGTTGAGAGGCCAAGTTCAAGGGCACATGCTGGAACCTAGACACATAAACAAGGAGAATGGTATGTGGGTCTGTAAAGACAGAGAGGTTAGCCGGAGGGCAGACTGTAAACAGCCCCCATTACCTGCTCTTTTGTTTACATAGATCCTGGACCTACTGAAAACACTCCACATGGCCGGTATAGCTGAACACTCCCAGAGGTATGTAGTGTGTGTGTGGGTGGGTGTTTGTGTGTGTGTGCGTTTGTGTGTGTGTCTGTGTTTGCTGGGAATGGAAGGGGGACAGGGGCAAGTCAACCCCAAAGACCCCTAAAGACACAGGCGTATTTGATGATCACAATGACACACACACACACACACACACACACACACACACACACACACACACACACACACACACACACACACACACACACACACACACACACACACACACCGTTAACATTCTGGCCTGCCGTGCTCTGGTCTTTAATTGGATTTGAAGAGATACTCTTAAACAAAAGACAGTTTAGAGGGAAGTCAACAAAGATGTGTTTTGTTGTTTTTCCTTTATGTCTTCACCTCTTATTTTCTCCTTCTTGTGAATATTGGATCCTGGCTGGTCGGGAAGGAAGAGAAGAAAGTGCCTCCCCTCCTCTTCTTCCCTCTCTCCTCTTCCGTCTCGTTCTATCAGATGCCCAGCGAATTGTGTGTATTGATTGGAGGGGTCTCCGTCTCCGCAGTGGAAAATAATGGTGTGCTGAAAGCGTAGTAGAGGAGGGGTGGAGAGAGCGATAGAGAGAGAGAGAGAGAGAGAGAGAGAGAGAGAGATGCCCTCGAGTACATGAAGATGTCAAAACTGAAGGCGCCCTATGGACACACACATGCAGGCATGCGCGCACACAGTCACACACACACACACACACACACACACACTTACAGAAATGCATGCACCCAGGAACACACACTCACACACAGCTCCCCGTTAACCCTTTCAAATCCAATCAGGCCTAATAGACTGGTTGGCAGTAGCAGCATATCATTATCACCTTCTCAGTCTAACCCATAACCTTCTGTTTCAGCCTTCTCTGCCACTCTGCCCTCTAACCCAGATTCAAGAAGGGGGCTCTACCCTATCTCCCATGGTTACCATGCTAGTGAGGTGTGTGTGTGTGTCTGTGTGGGAGAGAGAGAGTGCATGCACACCCCGTCATATTTGCGTGTTTGTGTGTATCTATTTTAATAAATTGTGCTAGTTCATAACCCTGGTGATGTGGTGTGGCCGGTGGTGCTAATTTACAGCCAGTCTAGTGTGTCCCTGGCTTGATGACACCATCTGAAGCATGTTGTCTAGACGACATTGAACCCTCCGTCCGCCCGGGGTAATTGTTTTATGCAAATGATGAAATCCAAGGGTGATATGTCGGAGCCCAGCCTCAGTCCATCCTCTCTCTCCATGTCAGTTGATTGAGGTGTGCTGTGACTTCTGCCAGCCAGGTAGCAGACTACACTATTATTATTGTTATTATTTCAACAAGCTCTCACAGTCTCGCCGCAGAATTCGACGTTTCTCCAAACTTTGAATTGCGAAGATGTTCCAAACGTCAAATTTTGAAAGTTGCAAAAAGACTGCCTATCACTGGGATTGAACGCGTGACCTTTGGAGCCGGAGCATGGGGATTATGCCCATCCACCATTCATTCTGACTGGGTTAAGTTAAGGGTTAATGTTTGGGATACAGAAACAACTCTAGCGTTAACTTCAGGCATTCATTCCGATTGGTTATGTATTAAGGTTTGGGATAGGGTTAATTGACTTTCGGCATTAATTGCGATTGGTTAAGTTGGGATATGGTTAAAACAGAAAAACAACTCTATGGTTTAGAACTCCATAAACATCAGGTTCAATCCCAGCTCCTGGCACTTGTTTTGAGTTAAAAAAATGTGCCCCTAGTGGATGGTTTTGACAGCGTCTTCCGACGACCTGCTGACCTGCAAAAATGTAACATTTCTACTTGAATCTGGAGTGTTCTCTCTGATTATCTAGGTGATTGTGCAACAAGCTCTCACAGTCTCGCTGCAGAATCTGATGTTTGTCCATAAACGTGAACTTTGAAGGTTAAGTTTAGGCATTAGTCAGAGTGGTTAATTAAGGGTTAAGGTTTGGGATGAGGTAAAACTATTTTTAGTGCTTAGCACTGGGATTGAACATACGACCCTCGGAGCCGGAGTTCCTGTGATTTACACCAACCTGCAATCCCCGTCCACAACGCTACTTAATTGTAATAGTGCTCACCGTTGTGCCACTAGTGGCCGGTTTTGAGGTCGACGTCCTGCTTACACAATGTCCTGATTACCTGACTGGATTATGTAATGTCGCCCTCGAGGCATGTAGGGATGGAAGGCGTGTAGGGATGGGATTGTGTGTCGGATTGGGAGAGAAAGGGGAAATCATACAAGTAATACCAGTGGTAGCTGATGATATAAAAACACACACGTCGTCAATAGACACACACTGTAAATACCAATTGCGCGTGCACACACACACAGGTTTGTTTTACTGTCCTTGTGGGGACCAAACAATTGCTTCCCATTCAAAATCCTTTTTTTCCAAACCCCTAATCCTAAACTTAACCCTTTACCTAACCCTAACCTTAACCCCAAACGCCTAACCCTAAAACCAACCCTAACTCCAAACCCTAACCCTAAACCTAACCCCTAACCCTAACACTAATTCTAACCCTAATTGTAATCCTGACCCTAAACCTAACCTCTAAACCTAAAATAGCCGTTTCTGGTGAAAAGTCCCCACAATTTTCCTTGTTTTACTATCATTGTGAGGACACACACACACACTCAAATTTACTCACATCGTCACTGAGAAGGAAATACACACCACCGTCAGATAATTGAAAAATGGCCACACACTCTAACACTGATTGAGGTTCTTCCTCTGCTATCTGGCTCCCTATCAGAGAGGCGGTGGTGTGATGCAGTTCAAATCATACATTATATTTCATGCTGGATTTGCGGTGCACATCTGAATTGCATGTGAGCTCAGCCTGATGGGCCTTCGTCTCAGTCCTGGAGTAGCAGACGCAGATGCTGCAGTCAACCACACACGCACGCACGCACACACACACGCACACACACAGGCACAGGCACAGGGACAGAGTTCAAACTCGCCAACTATCAAACACATGGTCAGCAGACAGACCACTACAATTTTAGTGCCAGGAGAAGCTGAATTTGAATTCAATATTTTTTAAATTGTATTAAGATATTGAGTTTGAATACAATACTTTTTAATTTGCAATGCACAAATTGAGTATTGAATTCATAAATTGAATCATGAATCGAAAGTGAATTGAATGAATATTGAATTCAGTTTTAAAATTATACTTAAATTCAATTGAATATTCAAATTCAATATTTATATGTTTCAGTTTCAAGATGGTAGATATTGCATTCGTTGTCTGTGTATCAAGTGTACAGACTCTCATTTCAAGTTTACAAAAGTTTGATATATAAAAATTCACAAATCCATTCAGATTCAGTTCTCTAAATAATTCATATTCATAACTAGAGGTTGCAATATTCATTCAGTTCAGTTTCAAAATAATGAAATAAAAGTTTGTGCATAACAAATAAAAAAATACTGAATTAAAATACATGTTCTGCTGGCGCTGAAATCACTCCATAGACCACGCTTTGACCTTCAAAGTTCAGACTGATTGCCCCTAAACATTGATCTAAGATCAGTTTTGGATTTCACAAAAATGATTACCGGTAGGTTAAGCTGATCCCAGGTCTGTTCATAAAACTTCTACGTACCCTAAGCCCTCCTTTTTATTGCACACCTTTTCATTTTTCACCACGTCTGAGTGTATATATTCCAGACGTGCTATCGTTTCAGGATACGTCAACCTCTAAATTGTCTGACGTAAGTGTCCTTGATTGACATATTTAGTATAGTTATCTTTGGCTAATGTGCTCACCTAAGCATTGACATATGCACCTCTCAGATGTGTGTGTGTGTGTGTGTGTGTGTGTGTGTGTGTGTGTGTGTGTGTGTGTGTGTGTGTGTGTGTGTATATATATCTTTGTATCTGTGTGTCAAGTCAGAATCAATCCACCTCCCACCTGTTCTTACTTAATTTCCTTATCAACTCAGGAAAACCTGTCACAACTGTCCATTTAAACCCAGCGTCTCAGCCGTCTCCTCCTTTTCACTCATCTTCAGACTTTTCCATCTGGTCACTAATTTACTGTATCCTTCCGCTTTTGTCTGATTCTTTTTTTTCCCACCAAGCTCTTCAGTCTGTAAAGTGAAGAAAGAGAAAGACGCCCAATTACCGGGTTACAAGGCTCGGAGCAATTAAGGAAATGTACAGTTCAGACGAGGTTCAGGGTTTCAACAAGGCCCGTCAGACACACACAGAGAGCCTCATAAAACTATGACTCATATTTTGCGCCCTGTAAAGTCACAGCGAATGGCCATGTCTGAGAAAAGGCAACGGTGAGTGGTGGGCGCTGCCCAGTCAAGTAATTTACTCTGCTCTGACGGTAAACACTGTTAGTTGCATTACCTGATTGTTTAACCCTTTGTGTAAAGAGAGGGATGTGTTGTTGAGGACAGGTGTGAAGAATATACTTAAAGTGACATATTTTGTTTACAACTGATGTGCACAAGCAAATTCCAGTGTCTTCCAATAGATAATCTTACAAATGTTTTATCGAAGTAGTACTTCAGGGTGTCCCTGGACAGTGGCGTGAGGCAAGGAGGCAAAGAGGGAAAAGAGAGAAGAGAAAGAGGAGGAGAGTTAAATCAACGGAGCTTTCAGCCCCCTTTAGGAGGATGTCTGTTAGAGCCATTGACCTCCAAAGGACAAGGACTGTCTGTCTACACGTCCACCACATAGAGCGAGGGGGGGGGGTGTAAGTTCCAATATTTGGAACCAAGGACTGATCACCCCAGTCTGGAGACAAATTTGACCCCTATAAATACCGTGGGATATGCGTCAACGACATTCCTCTGCATTATCATTAACAGCAGACTCGTACATTTCCTACACTGAAAACAATGTACTGAGCAAATGTCAAATTGTCTTTTTACCAAATTACCTTACGACAGACCACATATTCACCCTGCACACCCCAATTAACAAAGAAAAAAAAAGGCTAAGTCTTCTCATGATTTGTTGATTTCAAAAAAGCTTTTGACTCAATTTGGCATGAGTGTCTGCTATACAAATTGATGGAAAGTGGTGTTGGGGGAAAACATATGACATTATAAAATCTATGTACACAAACAACAAGCGTGAAGTTAAAATGAGCAAAAAACACACACATTTCTTCCCGGCCTCACCCTACTAGAATCTGAAGTCAAATGTCTACTGTTTGCTTATGATCTGGTGCTTCTGTCCCCAACCAAGGAGGCCCTACAGCAGCACCTAGATCTTCTGCACAGATTCTGTCAGACCTGGGCGCTGACAGTAAATCTCAGTAAGACAGAAATAATGGTGTTCCAAAAAAGGTCCAGTTGCCAGGACCACAAATACAAATTCCATCTAGACACCATTGCCCTAGAGCACACAAAAAACTATACATACCTCGGCCTAAACATCAGCGCCACAGGTAACTTCCACAAAGCTGTGGACCATCTGAGAGACAAGGCAAGAAGGGCCTTCTATGCCATCAAAAGGAACATACATTTCAACATACCAATTAGGATCTGGCTAAAAATGCTTTAATCAGTTATAGAACCCATTGCCCTTTATAATTGTAAGGTCTGCGGTCTGCTAACCAACCAAGATTTCACAAAATGGGGCAAACACAATATTGAGACTCTGCATGTACAATTCTGCAAAAAAATATCCTCAGTGTACAACGTAAAACACCAAATAATGCATGCAGAGCAGAATTAGGCCGATAACCGCTAATGATCAAAATCCAGAAACGAGCCGTTAAATTCTACAACAACCATCATCTACAGAGAGATGAACCTGGAGACGAGTCCCCTAAACAAGCTGGTCCTGGGGCTCTGTTCACAAACATGCTATTTGGCCCTAAACAGAGAGTACACAGTGGCAGAAAACCTGACCACTGTGACTGACCCAAACTTAAGGAAAGCTTTGACTATACAGACTCAGTGAGCATAGCCTTGCTATTGAGAAAGGCTGCCGTAGGCAGACCTGGTGCTCAAGAGAAGACAAGCTATGTGCACACTACCCACAAAATGAGGTGGAAACTGAGCTGCACTTCCTAACCTCCTGTCAAATGTATGACCATATTAGAGACACATATTTCCCTCAGATTACACAGAACCACAAAGCATTCGAAAACAAACCAAATTATGATAAACTCCCATATCTATTGGAAGAAATACCACAGTGTGCCATCACAGCAGCAAGATGTGTGACCTGTTGCCACAAGAAAAGGTCAACCAGTGAAGAACAACACCATTGTAAATACAACCCATATTTATGTTTATTTACTTTCCCTTTTGTACTTTCACTATTTGCACATCGTTACAACACCGTATATATACATAATATGACATTTGAAATGTAATGTGTAATGTACATTTTTTGTTATTGTTTATTTCACTTTTGTTTATTATCTATTTCAATTGCTTTGGCAATGTAAACAAATGTTTCCCATGCCAATAAAGCCCTCAAATTGAAACATTTAATTGCGAGATGCCAAGAGTTGACCATCAAAAAGAGTCCCCTCAGCCAACTGTTTCTGAGGCTCAGTTCACTAACTCCCACCAACCCAACATTGTCAAGCAAATAACGGTTGGTCTCACGGTAATATACCGTTAATTAACATAAACACATTTAGCATCTCCTGGCTTCCACACAGAGCATACAAGCCATTTAAAAAAGTTGAATAAATCCATGTAATATAGCCTACATCTTCACAATAAATCCATTATTTATTTTAGACAGGTCTTAAAAAGCATGATATGAAGAAAATGTAGTCTATTTCAGAAGAACAGAATAGCATACTCTGAGTCGTCCTTATGTTAGGTCCTGATGTGGCTATGCCATATGGCTGTGGGCTACACTAGTTTATTTAGCAAACAAGATTTGCTTATAATTCCGTGGCATTATTTTATATTATTTTATCGTATGAAGAATACAATTGAACAAAACTGAATAAAATCTCCAAACGATCTGTGTTGAGCAGTTAACAAAAAATTGGTACTCCTATATGCTTAATGTATAGTTATAAATGTACCTTTAGTTGTTCTACAAACATTGTGTTATATGTTTGGATTTTTAATACATTGTAAGGCTGGATGATGAGACTGATGATGATTTGAAAAAAGTAGCTTGAAAGGCATAAGCTCTGCTTAGTTTTTTGTGCAGGCTGTACACACTACATCAGTCTCTCATTCACAATTTGACAAGTACTTGATAATGCCTTGAATTTCACGACGGCATCCCGTTTGTGGCCGTAATGCACCCTAAACAAATCCATGCCTTTTGCGGGCCGGAGTGCTGCGTTGTGCCCTTCTCCCTGAGTGTGCTGCGCAATCCCAAGCGTCTGTCACTCAAACTGCTCTCCATCATGTGATCTGATCGGGTCTTTCTCACAGGCTACAAGTTGACAGACACATCTGGGACGCAACTGCGCGCATCCCTATCCAATTCCAAAGTGCATATTGAAGATATTGGATGAACTGTCCACATTTACTCTTCATCAGCCAACAAGATGAGTAGGCCTAACGAACAGCAAAAGCACTAGCCCATGTCAATCTTTTATTTTTATATATTTTTTCATTTAACCTTTATTTAACTAGGCAAGTCAGTCAAGAACAAATTCTTATTGACAATGAAGGCCTAGGAACAGTGGGTTAACTGCCTTGTTCAGGGGTAGTTAACTCACTGCTCAGCTCAGGGATTCAATCTAGCAACATTTCGGTTACTGGCCCAATGCTCTAACCACTAGGCTACCTGCCGTCCCAGTTAGGCTCTACACCCCTTGTAAAGCGGATTAATGTGCTTAATTTTAAGAAGTTATTTGGCCACTTTAGTTGTGATACAAACCTTATTAAAACATATTGGCCTATGGGCTAGGCTACATGAGGTGTGTCGCAAAAAAAAGGATTGTTTCTTATACTGAGCATCATTCACAAGTGATAATATATAATTCACAATTGATAGGCTAATATTGTTACCCATCAGACTATTCTTGATTTAATCTTTAGCCTTTACATATACACAATAATATATGTGTGACATTTGTTTCGATTTAGAATGGACCATTATCATGCACCTGTATCGAAACAGGGGCAGCGGGAAAAAATACATGTCATCTATGCACTTAAAAAGCGAATGGAGTACACGTTTAAAAAAAAATGTATGCCAGCCAGGTAGGCTACACTCTTGTTGTAAATATAAGCAATGTGCTTAATATTAGGAAAGTTGAGAAATAAATATAGTAGGCCTAGCCTATAGACAGCTCATGGGATCCTCCTCTTTTTATTAACAGCCATCACTCTGTTTTCTCATTCAATTGCATAGTCTGTAGAAGTGTTGCACAACATGAGCTTATGGGCTCTCATGAAGTGTTTGATTAGATTTTTGAAAACATTTGCATTGATGTCAGAGTGATTAGAGGGACAATAGAGTGCTGAGTACCAGGCAGTTAGCAAGTTTGGTAAGTTACTAATGACCAGCAGCAGCATCAGAGCTTGGAGAAGCCTAATTACCATGACTAAACGGTCACGTGGAATGTGACTGCCTTCGATGACTAGTGACCGCCGGTGTGGCGGTAATACGGTCACCACAACAGCCCTAAGAAGGCCAAATCTTTTTGACCTTCCTGTGACATCTGTAGGTGTCCTGGAGGGCAGGCAGTATGCCCCCAGTGATGCGTTGGGCAGACTGCACCTCCCTCTAGAGAACCTTGCTGTTGCGGGCAGTGTAGTTGCCATACCAGGCACTGTTGCGCCTTCTTCACCACATTTCAGATTGTCAGTGATGTGTACGCTGAGGAACTTGAAGCTTTTCTCCTTCTCCACTGTGGCCCTGCCGATGTAGATGGAGGCGTGCTCCTTCTGCTGTCTACTGAAGTCCAAGATCAGCTCCTTCGTTTTGTTGACATTGAGGGAGAGGTTATTTTCCTGGCACCACTCCGCCAGGGCCCTCACCTCCTACCTGTGGACTGTCTCGTCATTGTTGGTAATCAGGCCTACTACTGTTGTGTTGTCTGCAAACTTGATGATTTAGTTTGAGGTGTGCGTGGACACGCAGTCATGGGTGAACAGGGAGTATAGCACGCACCCTTGTGGATTGTGTTGAGGATAGCGAAGTGGAAGTGGAAGTGGAAGTGTTGTTTCCTACATTCACCACCTGGTGGTGCGGCTTGTCAGGATGTCCAGGATCCAGTTGAACAAGGCGGGGTTCAGACCCAGGCTACCAAGCTTCCACCCCTTTTTTCAATTTTCGCCTAAAATGCCATACCCAAATTTAACTGCCTGTAGCTCAGGCCCTGAAGCAAGGATATGCATATTCTTGGTACCATTTGAAAGGAAACACTTTGAAGTTTGTGAACATGTGAAAGGAATGTAGGAGAATATAACACAATAGATCTGGTAAAAGATAATACAAAAAAAAACTTCTTTAGCATTTTCTTTGTTCCATCATCTTTGAAATGCAAGAGAAAGGCCATAATGTGTATGTACAAAGATTTAGACTGATCCAATGAACCATTGTATTTCTGTTCAAAGTTTTGTATCAAGACTGCCCAAGTGTGCCTAATTTGTTTATTCATATCTTTTCATGTTCAAAAGTGTGCACTCTTCTCAAACAATAGCATGGTACTATTTCACTGTAATAGCTACTGTAAATTGGACATTGCAGTTAGTTAACAAGAATTTAAGCTTTCTGCCAATATCAGATATGTCTATGTCCTGGAAAATGTTCTTGTTACTTACAACTTCACGCTAATTGCATTAGCCTACGTTAGCTCGATCCCGAAGAAGTTCATGATGAGCTTTGAGAGTACTATGGTGTTGAAGGCTGAGCTGTAGTCAATGAACAGCATTCTTACATACAGTATGTATTCCTCTTGTCCAGATGGGACAGGGCAGTGTACAGTGCGATGGCGATTCCATCGTCTGTGGATCCATTGGGACGGTGTGCAAATTGAAGTGGGTCTAGGGTGTCAGGTAAGGTGGAGGTGATATGATCCTTACTAGCCTCTCGCAGCATTTCATGATGACAGAAGTGAGTGCTATGGGGCGGTAGTCATTTAGTTCAGTTACCTTTGCTTTTTTGGGTACAGGAACAATGGTGGACATCTTGAAGTTCCGTGACTGATAGAAAACTGACTATGTACAGACTCAGTGAGCTTATCCTGGCCATAGAAACCGTCCGTCACAGACAAATCTGGCTACCCAGAGAGGACAGGTTGTGCTCAGTCTGCCCTCAGAGAGAGGTTGAGACAGAGCTGAATTTTCTCCTACACTGCCAGAACTATACAGACTTACTGGCAATTTTCTTTCCCAAAATTGAAAACAAATACAGAAATGTTGAAACCAAAACAGAAAAGGATAAAAAAAAAACGTTGTGCCATATTAGATGCAAAATAAGTAGCTTCCTGACACACCCGTAGGGACGGCCAGTGAAATGACCAACCAGAGCAACAACATTCCTACTTGTATCTGTCTCACTATTTCCTTATTGGCCTCATTCATTTCTTACTGTAGTGTCCTCATTGATATACTCATTGAGTATTATTATGTTTCCTATTATAATCTATCTGCGTCATCATTGATTTAATATGTCTACATGTTTGCTTTGACATTGTATGTGGTAACAATTTCCATGCCAAGAAAGCAATTTGAATTTGAAAAAAAGAGAGAAAGAGCAAGCAAGAGAGAGAGAGAGAGAGAGAGAGAGAGAGAGAGAGAGAGACAGAAAGAGAGAGAGAGAGGTCCCAGCGAAGGACATACTAAACTAACCCTCAACAAGAAAATCTTTGGGCCATTTAGAGATAGGAGAGATATAAACACTCATCCTTGGGCCATTTAGAGAGCCCAGATGACACATAACTCTGAGTGCCTTCCTAAAACTCACCCTCAAGGAGGAAAGTAGTGAAGGAGGAAAGTAGTGACAGACACACAAACCACACACACACAGACACACAAAACACACACACTCTCTCTCCTGCTGCCCACCTCCACCTCGCCATTCGGCCACTCTTTGAGAGGCGACTTCCCAGAATTCCTTAGGGCCCCTCATTAGGCCTTAGCTCCCTCTCTCAGTAGGCTGATGGGTAAACTTTGGAGAGGTCACCTCTTTTCCTTTCCTCTCCTCCCTCCCCTCCTCAATGCCTCCTTCCTCTCTTCCTCTGGTCTTGTCAGTGTGGAGTGTAAGCTAGTAGAAAGGTTAGTGCTGTTTTCACCCGATGCCATCTTCTCCCATTAGGGACAAAGGACAGTGAGCTGAACGTTTATGCGTGCTGTGAGGTTGTGCTGGTTTGCTAATGCTGTGCTGGTTAGCATTTCTGCGTTGTATTAATTACCAAAGTTAGCGTATCAGTTTGAGTAGGCTTTAGCCTGTGCATGTGTACATTCAATTCCTGCAAACACACACTCTGGGACTGGGTAGTTATCTCTCCTCTTTCTTCCCCCTTTCATCTCTCTCTCTCTCTCTCTCTCTCTCTCTCTCTCTCTATCCTAATTCTCTCCTCACCTCTCCTCAGTACATCTCTTCCCTCCAGTAGTGATGTCTCTCAGATTTTCTCTTGATCCTCCACAGCCCAGCCCAGCCCAGGCCAGTCCACATTCATTAGCCAGTGGCTCTCTCTCCCGGAGCTGCCTGCTGCCTATCTGCCTGTTTGCTGACTGCTTGTGGAAAAAACCATTTAGCCTGCTGAATGTCAAGGTTAGTGTGCGCTGTCCTTGTCATCAGTCTCTGCGGCAGAAGGTCAGGGATAAGCTTTCCTCAAATGGGCAGCGTCAAACAAAGGGGAGGCTGACTTAACTCGCCCAGAGAAAGAGAACCTCTTTCCCAGTCGATAAACAATCCTCTGGTCTACACCTCCCTCTCCCTCTCTCTCTCTCTCTCGTTCTCTTTCTCCGCTGAGACTCAGCAGTGATAACCCCCTCACTGACAATGTTTGCGTGTGCATGTGTGTGTGTGGTGGGGCGGGGGGAATTGTAACACTCCCCCACAATCACCCCCCACC